>NW_010333719.1:0-41542 GCF_000700745.2 Antrostomus carolinensis
CCTGGCAGGGCCCAAGCGCGTCTCGTCAGCTGCCTCCGGCGGCGGCCTGGCTTTGCTGGGGCTCTCGCAGCCTTGCTGCCAGCGTGGTCGCCCCAGAGCGGCTTTTCAGGATGGCCCGGCGTCCTGTGGCGCGTTGGGTGCGTTCCTCTGTCCCGAAAGCCGAAGTGCTCGGAGGGGTGTTGCTGAGAAATCCCTTGGCCGAAAGTAAGCCTGTTCCTTCTCACTAGTCTGTGGGAAGCACAGCTGTGACCGCCCTTCCCTGCCCGGCAAAAGAGTTTACCCACCCTTCGAAATTTAAGCTGTTTAGATTTCTTGAGGTTTTGTTTGTTGCTGATTTTTTTTTTTCCTCCTCTGAGCCATTGCTTTGTAGTACATTTTTGGATTTCTTGCTTTGTTGATTTTATGTAAAATTGAGAAAAAAATCCTGCTCTGCATAGAAACTAGTCTACCCCTTGATTTCAAGACATAGGAAAGATTCAGAGGTGTGGGTGGGAGGATGCTCTTTGTGAGCTGATGACTGGAATACGAGGAGTTAGCATGGTTTTGAATCTCCTAATTTTTAGACTTCCAGTGAAGCAGGAGAAAGGGTTTGGATGGGGAGTTTGTCATGTCACTGTGACTCTGTCCAGCCTCATTAACTAGGTGTCCCTTGGGGGTGATTCATAAGCAATTCCCCCAAAAATATTAATTAACCTTATATTTTGGAAGCACCTTGTGGAGAGAAAAAGATTTATTATAGGATGGTGATATTTTTGGCTTTGTTGTACCTCTTGGGCTTTTTTTAACAAGTTTAGTATTTAATACCTAAGATTTTTGACTCTTCTAACAACTTTTTGTTGAATGAAGAGACCTGAACTTGCTGGTGAGCTTTGAAGAAACTGAAAACTCATTAGGTAGCTGAATAGGCTTCAGAATGTGAAATAAAACTGCATGAGGTGTAAGGTATAATACTGTGTAACTTGTATTGACCTCTAAGTTGGCAGCAGTAGATATTCTAACTCTATTTTTTAAAAATCTGTGTTTCAGGTTCAGCTGTTCTGGCTCTCTTGTTAGCTGGCTATCTAGCACAGCAATATTTACCAATGCCTACACCAAAAGTAATTGGGATCGACCTTGGCACGACTTACTGCTCTGTTGGTGTCTTTCTTCCTGGAACAGGGCAGGTGAAGGTTATTGCAGATGAAAATGGGCACAACAGCATACCAAGTATAGTCTCTTTCACAGACAGGGATGTGTATGTAGGATATGATGGCCTAGAACTGGCTGATTCAAATCCTCAGAACACCATATATGATGCAAAAAGATTCATTGGGAAAATCTTCACTTCAGAAGAACTGAAAAGTGAAAGTAGCAGGTATCCCTTTAAGGTCAGTAGCCATCTTCTTCGTTTTTCTCCAAGCAGTAATCTTTAGAAAGCTTGAAACACAAAGTAGGTGACCAGATTTTCTGACCTTGAATCGTTTGATTAAATCTGATATGCCTGAAAACCGTAAGACGTACCAAGAAAGGGGAGAAGGAAACAGTTGTGGAAGTCGCATTCATCTGCACGAGAGCTGATAGTCATTTTCCAGAGGAGCCTGTCTGTGAAATGTGTTTATGGGTAACCTTCCACCACCTTCTCTTAAAGTATAAATTTCAGCTTGAAATTCTAAGTGTGCTTTGCTGAAGTTTCACTTTTTTCTTGAGATTAAATATATATATATATAAAAGACAAGTGTAGAAGTCATGTCTTCTCTGTCCCTGTGCATTTTTTTCCCTATTACTTTTCTGGTGCTTACTTGATCAGCAGCAGGTCTTGAAAGCTGTTTTTTTAAAAAATGTATTGCATTATTTGCTGAAAAAGAGACAAATTTTCAGGTACTGCAAACGTCATGAATTCTTTACTTTTTAAGAGAAGCTGTTCCAGTACCAACCTGTTTGCTTCCTTTCAGAAAGAAGAACCTGTGTGAAGCTTTATCGGTAGGGCAAACCTAATGATTAAAAAGCATTACTTTTATCTTTGAATGTGGTGTTGAAGTTGATTACACAGTTCCTAGACCTCAACTTTTTTTGATGCGTCTTACCTGGGCACAGTGAGTGTCACTACTTTAGATATACTCGGACCTCTTGGGTGGCATGTTTTGCCTAATTCTCTTAGTCAAGGAATAAAAGTGATTCAGGAAGTGGCAAAAGCACATTCATATTTTTCCAGAATAAACAGACTATATGCAAATAAAACATTTGTTGGGAACAGGGTTGGAGAGCAGAAGAAAAAGACTTCTCGCCTGTGGGTTGTTTTGCTTTTTCCTCTTAGATTTTCAACAACAATGGATCAGCTGAATTTTCTGTGACCACTAATGAAACCTTTCACGTCACTCCAGAGCATATTGGCTCTCAGCTGCTACTGAAATTGAAGAGAATGGCAGAAGATTACCTTGGCATGCCCATTTCAAAGGCCGTCATCTCTGTGCCAGCAGAGTTTGACGAAAGGCAGCGGAATTCTACCATTAAGGCAGCTGACCTTGCAGGTGATCTCTCTTTCTTCCAGTGTTTTTCTGTGAACCTTCAGGTCTGTTTCACTAACAGTAAAGTCTTTGGGGAGGATACAGAAACAGTGAATCTGTGGTGAACCCTTAGAGTGGACTTGTTTTAACAGACCATTAACAATTGTGAGGAACAGCAGAGAACTCTTGGGTACCAACAGATGCTGCTGATTAATGCAGACATAGGTAGCTAGAAGAAATAAGCTTTACTTCAGGGAAAATAGTCTTTTTGGTAATTTCCAGATAGAGTATACAGAGCATTCTTGGACATTTAATTTAAATGGAAGCAAACATGTGAAATAAGTCTCCTTAGCAAGGTTTCTCTGGAAGAAATGTGTTTGGGCAAGTCATGGTTCATGACTTCACCCTGATGCTAAAGTAGTACTACTTTAGGCTTAAATAAGGAAAAGAGTTAATTGAGTATTACAGCGTAGTAAACAGTTTCCTTTAGATTTTACATTTTACTTAAGGTAAATTTGGTTAAAAACAAAACAAAACAAACAAACAAACCACTAATGGTAAATGTCATTATGATGCGAGAACTGCAGTTTTCTGAATTGTGACTGATTATTGCTTGGTAACTTTGCTTTTTGTAGGGCTACAAATTTTGCGAGTAATCAATGAACCCACAGCTGCAGCTATGGCTTATGGACTCCACAAAGCTGATGTGTTTAATGTTCTGGTGGTGGATTTGGGTGGAGGAACTTTGGATGTATCTCTGTTGAACAAGCAGGGAGGGATGTTCCTCACACGAGCCATGGCAGGTGAGAAAAATGCTTTACTTTCTCAAGGAGTGAGGGGAAAGGGAAGGTGCACCTGAAGTCACCATTAGAGGGGCTTGTCATAAAGTGTTCTCCAAAGTGTTCTCAGCTACTTTTCATGCAAAATGAGGTTTGTGAGTAGTTTTGACAATTAAGATAAATTCACAGGTTTTGGCTGACTCAAAGGAATAAGTTGTGGTGTCATTTTATCTGTGGCTGTTGACTTTTGTGCCCACTAGTAAAAATACTCCGGTGTATTACAGGAGACTGGGGCTGTTACAAATCTTTCTGTTACCTTTGTCCAAGCTGGAAGTACTTGCTAAATCATTGACCAGTGCTTTAGAGCATCCTCGCCTTGTGTCATGGCTCCAGCATAGTTGGGCAGGGCCTGTGAACGTGCATGCTGTTAACCCAGAAGTAAGTTCTGTGATAACATCTGTCCCAAAGTGATTCATCGTTTGGCAGAGTTCTGACAGCCGTGTTTAGTCAAACTGTAGTGAGTGCACAACTGCTTTTAAGGTGACCTGGATTCAGACAGGACTGAGATGCGGTGCTAACTGTCTGCGTTGCCTTGAAGGAACAAGTTTTGATGGGAGCTGCTGCTCAGTCCAGTAAGAATGGAACAGCAATAAATATTCAGCAGCTTCATTCTGATTTATTCAGATGGAGGCCCATTCAGGGAATTCCTGTTTTCACTCAAAACAGAACAGCAGAAACTTTGAGTATTGTTCAACACAGGTGAAAATCTGCAGGCCGTTTTTTTAACTCTGTTGAGTGGAAAGCATGAACAATTGTTTGAAAGGTTTTGGAAACATGATGCAAGAATAATCTTTCAGTAGAAATTGGTTATATATTATACTTTTTTTTTTCCCTCTCTCTCTCCAAAGGCTAATATAAGATATATCTATTAATAGAGCTTGCAGTTTATTGCTTGCATTTTATCACTTTCTTCGGCCTTTGGCAGGGTATATACATATACTTTAGTAGCAGGTAATTTTTTATGTGGGTGCATGAAGACATTGAATAACTTGAAACTATTAAAACAATATTCTCAATAAAGTTGTACTGTGGAAGTGCTAAGAGAAAAAATCCATTCTGGGCAGAGAGGAAGAACTTGAAACTGGGAATTTTGGCTGGAAAAACAATTTGCTGTGAGAGTGCACTTCAGTTACAGCCTTCCAACTAAAAATGTATTGTTACACGTTTTCTTCTAGAGAGAATACCTCTAGGTTAACAACCACTGCTTTTTTCTGTTACAGTGTAACAGAGCAGTTCCAGGAGAAAAATACTGAGGGGGGTAGATTTGAAAATAGTTGCCAAATAAAAATCTGGAAATTACTATCCATCATGTGTTCTTCAGTGGATAACAATCATGTCTATTCTCACAGCTCTGTAAGCGCCGTGCTTATGGTGCTAGTATCATTGTTCTGGCCCTTAAGCACCATCTCCCAGTAAAAGAGAAAGCATGCTGCTTTCTGAAGTTTTGAAGATGATGTCTCTGATGCCTTCTTTTCTGATGTTTCAGGTAACAACAAACTTGGAGGACAAGATTTTAATCAGAGGTTGATGCTGTATTTATATGATCAGCTCCATCAAATGTATGGTTCTCTGCCAGCGAGAAAAGAAGAAATACATCGACTCAGACAGGCTGTGGAAGCAGTTAAATTAAATTTGACTGTTCATGAAGCCACTACGCTAAGAGTGTCATTGACTGTGCCAGAAAGGAAGCTTACAAAAGAACTTCCAGAAAGTGAGGTAAAAACAAACACTGTGCCAGAAGGCAAGCCTTCACAAAAACCAACAGACCTGAAAAATCTTGGAGACACTTCAAAAGTAGAGAACCACTTTGTCGAAGTAGTATTTGAAACAGAAATCTCTAGGAAGCTATTTGAGATGTTAAATGAGGACCTTTTTGAGAAGATTCTTGTGCCCATTGAACAGGTGTTGAAGGAAGGCCACCTACACAAAGCAGAAGTGGATGAAATTGTGTTAGTTGGAGGCTCCACCCGGATTCCTCAAATACGCAGAGTTATTCGGGATTTCTTTGGAAAGGAACCCAACACCTCTGTAGATCCTGATCTAGCAGTTGTAACGGGTGTAGCTATCCAAGCAGGAATCGTTGGTGGGTCCTGGCCTCTCCAAGTCAGCGCTATAGAAATTCCTAATAAGCATTTACGGAAGACCAATTTTAACTGAAATAAAACTCTTCCCCATTGCATTCCACATACTCTTAGGGTACCTACTTACCTGACTGGCAGTGGAGCCTAATCTTAGCCATGTTATATTCATTTTCATGTATTCCAGTTAGGTGTTACTGGATGCCTGTGTTAAGGCTAGATGTTACTTTCAAGATACAATTGATTTTTTTATTTTATTTTTTTTAAGTTCTGAAGTGTCCTGTGTTTGCTTGTGGATTGGACACTGGATGAAAATGGTAGTGATGACACACTCACATTTTCTTGCTAAATTTTATTAGCAAATCCTGAAGAGATATATGTTTAAATATAGAGGGAGTGTGACCAAAGGTTAGAGGTAATGTGGTAAGGTACTGTAGGTTTTCCCAAGTCCAGTATATTTACTTTGGAAGAACGTGAAGCAGTGTTAACACACATAGCACTAGCGGTGTTGAGCTTAACTTTATTTATTAAATTGAGTCATTTGAGCATTTAAGCACCTTTTTAAAAGGCATGTTGCAGCTTGAATGAGACTTAGGCATTCACTTGATTCTTCTGCTGTTCATAACAGCATAATGGTATTACTGAGGCTATATGGCAAACTGTCTCATGTGTCACCAAACTGTATTAAGAAACTTGCTCTTGCTAATTTAGAGTTATGCAGTGTGTCTCCAAGGGCTTACTTCCTGATCTGGCTTTGATGGTTAACATAGAGGTGCTGCTGTCATACCACTGACGTTCTCCCCAGAGAACGAGGGCATATTGCCAACTATTTATACCTCCCCCGCCTTATTTGAAAACTGCAGCAATTATATGTATCTTAAAGCCACACCTCTATGTCTGCCCTTGAATTTGACCAACACAAACTTCACTGCAGCGCATCCACCTGTGTGTGGTGTCTTTCCCCTGAGTACCCCAAGCTGTACTGTTTCCAGGGAGAAAGTGCAGGGCAGAAGGGACTACCTGGATGAAGCCCAGTTCCTGTAGCCCTAGGAAATGAAAATTCACCCAGCTATTTTGTACTTTTTAGCCCATATCTCTGGTTTAAGTTTAGTCATATCCCCACTCTAAACTGAACGTAGATCAGAGGTGGTAGCTCTATCTCACAGCTGTTCTTTTGGGAAGGAAGCAGTGTGGGTAACTCAGGATTTGAGGCAGAACTTCTTAAGACTTTATTTTGGGCAAATAGTTTGCTACCCAGCTACCTAGCAAATGTATGAGGAGAAAAAAAAAATTATCTGAAAAAAAAAAAAAAGTGACAGTTCTGCTCTCTTTGGAGGGTTAAATTAATACTTAAAGGCCAGTTGAATTATTTTATATGTGTAGAACTTTCTACAATGAAAGCACTTCATTCAGCTAAGACTGGCTTCAACATCCATCAACCCAGTCTTAATCAGGTGTGCTCTAGTAACAGGTGGTTATAAGCCTTTTCTGGTATGCTTCAGAATAATTCTGTTTGTATTAAGCTCGCCAAGATAAAGTGTGGGGTTTGGATTTATTGTTTAACCTACGACTATATTAAAATAGGCTGATTATTCTCCTGGCAGTAGGCCTGATTTATGGCACTGCCATAATCAATTCTGCTGATTCAGCTGTTTGCACAGCTATTGTCTAAACGCACCTTTGAAGTAATCCAATTAAAATCCTCTTAAATTGAATAACAGTTGCACACAACCATTCCATCAGCATTGTTTAACTTCACAGTGGATTCCCAAAATATTGCTAACATCTGTTTAATTTCCCTGACTTGAAAACCAAAGTGATTTTTTTTTTTTTTTACTTGAGGATTTTTTTCCTTTGTACCTTTTTTGAACATGACTTTGTCTGTATGTAACTTCCAGTAAGATGTGATAATGTGTTCAACAGGAAGTGTTGCAAACTGAGTTATAAACAGTGAGTGGTAAGGGACTCCGGTGAATATCACTGCAACTCCTGAGCTGAAAGAAGTGCCTTTTCAGTGAAATCATGGATGAATGCCACTATACAGTACAGTTCTCGTATGCAGTTGCTGCTCTTTGGGGCCTTGTTTTGCAGATATAAATGTATGGGTTTAATTCAACATATATTCAAATTTCTTTGGAGTCATTGTGGCCTTTCCTTCTGCCCTGCTGTAAATTCATCTCAAAGTCTCCTGGTGTTACAGTAGGTCTTCAGTCTTAATTTTTTTTTAATACACCGTGTAAAATGAGAAGACCTGTAGAAAAACAGAAACACATCGCAGTGAAGTTAAACTACTAAGAGCTTTTTGCAATTTTGGGTTAAGTTAGGTAGGAGTTTGGGAGTAACTTTAAACTCTTAAACTCTCAATGCAAATAAATGAAATATTTATTTCTTTTTCTTTCACATACTCCTTCACTCTGGAGGAGTTACATTTCCTTCAGTGTTAATCTGGGAATTGTAAGAGAAGGGCGAGTTGTTTACTTGTTAAAAAAAAAAAAAAAATCACAAAAGAATATTTATTCAGATTTCTATACAGATTTTTTTTTTTTTAGTAGAAAGGTTACTGAACATTGGATATCTCACAATGCATCCTTATTTATTAACTAACTTGTTTTCTGATTTCTTCAAACAATTTATTTATTTTGTATCTCTTGATTTTTAGTACTGTATTTTGGCACAAACGGTCAAATTTTAAAGGTTAGTCCACTGTACTAAGTGGACATTTGCAGATATGTGCATGTACTGCTTGCCAAAAGTATCTTAAACAAATTCATATTTTAGGGCTGGAATCTTTCTACAAACAATCCTTGAAGTCTGAGTATGGCTACCTGTGGTGTTAGGTGTGTAACAAATTTATATTGCTAAAGGTTGTTTTGTCACTTGAAATTCTGAAAGTAGAAGATGCCTCATCGATGGTATGTTCCTGAATTGTTTCCATGTGCAGATGATGAAATGCATTTTATAAATAACCTTTTAGAATGTTTTTAATAAAAGCAATTTCTGGTCCTTGGACATGCTGTTTCAGTTTCTTTAGGGAAATACTGTAACAGCACTATTTCCCTGTATCTTCCTTACATTCTGTTGGAGGTTAGAGAATGAGGTTGTAATCCCTCAACTTGCTAAGGAGTTGCTGTACTCTGGAGTGACAGATTTCCTCTGGAAGTGGCACAGAGGAGTGTTAGGAACTGGGGTGGGAGAGCAAAAAGCTCTCTTTCCTCAAGCTGCAGTTTGAGGTGGAAGAACAGAACCGAGAAGAAAAGTGCAGATTCGCACAAGGAAAAGCAAGGAATGACTGAGAAGGAGGAAATGCCAACAGGGAGGGAAACCCTGGGCAAAGAGGGTGACAACTACCCCCTTCCTGTTGGGAGCAGGAGCAGTAGCAGTCCCACCTCTCCTATGCTTATGCTGCTTGTGCCCTGCCTGTGGGATCACAGGGTGTGGGGTAGGAACAGACCCTTCCTGGTGTTGGTCTGCAGTTGCATGATGGATGTGGGGAATAGCTCCCAGCATATGCAGAGAGAAGGCTGGGGACAGGGTCATGCAGAATATGAGCAAGTAGCATGTTTGAAAAGTTGCAGCTAGGGAAGCATGCACTAGTAGGTTCCAAATTGACCTTCAGTGTTTCCAGCTGTGAGAGGGTCTCTATGTATATGTTATCTTAGGATTCAGGCTGGGAGATGTAAGGTCTAGGTGATGATGGTGTTTCATAAATTAATCCTTTAGCCTGCAGGGTAAACCCAGTCCAGAATTTTCATGGACTACTACTGCCCAGAAACATAGCCAGAGAAAATTCTACAGAGCATTTTCCTAGTCAAACCCTAGTCCAGCCTTCCCCTGACAGCCAGCAATCAACTATGGCTGGCAAAAGGCAGAAATGTGGGAGTTCTGGTGAGGGAAAGGAGGGCTTCCTCTCAACTTCTTTGCAGTTTCTCCTGTGATACTGCTGGGGAAGTGAAGAGCAAGAGCTGGAAGCAGGCACCTGAGAAAATGCTGCCTCTGGGATTTTTTTTGAATGCTGTGGGGATAGAATTGAAGCAGAGCATGAGCAGGTTCTGCTCCATGCTTCTCCCTGTGAAAGGGAAGAACAGAGCCATGGTGCCATTCTGAACCTCATCCCCAGAAAAGCCTGCAGGGAAGTTAAATGTTGGTACGAGAAGGTTCTGCTCTGTTGGGAAGCCACTGTTGGCCTCACTTGGGAGTTGGAGGAAAGAAGAGGAAAACAGCTGAAAAGCAGGAAGCTGTTGTCTCTCCTGAAAAACTTTGTCATACCAGTCTCTCCAAGACTTTAAGAAGGTAATAGTTACTCCTAATAGTTTTGTGCAAGTTACTGAATGTGAAGAGTTTCAGGAACTAAATTAAAAATGGAAATTAATATTTATGTGGCCTACAGAAGCACAGACATGTTTAACCGATGCTTTCAGTAGAAATCCATAACCTGTCCTGCTGCAAACTGAGGTTTCCATTAAAATCTACTAGCAAAGAGATGGCTGCACCTGACTCCATCGTTTTCTGTCATTCTTTCACAATGTGATTTTGTAATGCTCAATTAGATACATAAGAAGTGGTTTTCAGTTATTTGAAATAATCAGTTATTCAGAAATCACAAGGTTAAAAGGAAGATTAACATGGCAAGTTTATAGCTTCAAATATTACTTAAGCATATATGCAAGCATGGATGTCCTAAAAATCAGCACCAAGTGACAGCTGCCTGTATGTCCACACAATAAACAGTTTTCATTTTTTATGAGTGTGTGACCAACAAGATTTATTTTTCAATTAGTCTTTACTAATGCAACAGTTAAAATATGCCATGAAAATTACCGCTTTGTTATGTTCCTGTGCCAATATGATCAGAATAAGTGATTTGTATAAAATCAGAAAGTTATTTTAAGAAACCTGATCAATATATACAGATTGTAGTTGTAGTAAACAGCAAGTGTTGTGAGGAGGTTTTGAGTAAGCTAGTAGCTCCCTCGAGCGTTTACTTGAGTAAGGAATTCTCATCTTCATTAAGAATTCTTTTATTAGTGTTCTTTATCTTCTTATCCCAGCCTCTGCAACCATTTCAGAAAAGGCACCTTCTCGTTGTAACAAATTATGTGGTGTATCGTATTCTAAAATCCTTCCTGCATCCAAAAGAAGGACTCTGCAACGCAAAAGCAGAGAGATTACAGAAAAAGAAAGACAAGCCATTCAACTGTATTTTCCACTCCTACTGGTGGGAACTCTTACTTAGAAGAAATATCATCGCACTAGGTAATTAATTGGTTTCTAAAGCTAAGAACTCCTACATTTTAAAAAGTCTTTGGAAAATGGCATTTTTGCTTAACTGGTAAAAATTCTACAGTATAGTCCATTTACTCTAGAGAATTTAGTGGTCTTAACAGTAGCTCATACCTGTACCTTAGCAGGAAAAATATTAATTCTGTAATTAGAAGGGGAAAACAGAACACCAGTTATCGATGTTTAATTAATACTGATGCTCAAGTCTTTTGTGATTTCTTGGATTGTACAAAGATCTGAAGGTAAAAAGTTGGAGTGTATAATTTAGTAAGTCTGAAAAGTGATGCATTTAAAGGAAGCCATTTATTTTCAAAATGGCTTACCAAAACTTACTTACCTCTCCGAATCCATGATTGTATGTAACCTGTGGGCTATAGTTAATATTGTGCAGTTGTAAAATTCTCTTTTGATGGTGGACTGCACCAAGTTATCTGTTTCCATGTCAACGGAAGCTGCTGCCTCATCTAGGACCAGGATTTTTGTCTTTCGTAGCAAAACACGGGCCAGACAGACCAGCTGTCTCTGCCCAACACTGTTAAAAATACATTTGAGAAGGTCAGGTGAGGCACAATGAGGAAAGGGAGAACAATATAAACTGTGGAGCCTATCTGTTTTATCTTTCTTAACAACACTTTATACTTCTAAAAAGACTACTGAAATACGTTCATCTTGTTTTGAAAGTTTTGATTTTTTTCTTGCTCGGCATACCAATAACACACCAATAAGGTGTGACTTTTAAACTCCTGTGGCTGAACTTTGTGGCGTAAAACTAGTCTTGTTTTCAACATCTGTATTCACATTATAATGGGGACTCTGAATAAGCCAGACTGAATGCTAAACCACTTTTTGATAATGTTCAAGAAGATGTGTAGAAGTTTGTATATTCCTGTATGTTTAGCTGCGGTGCATGCCTTCTAGAAACTTCCTCCTGAAAATGATCTGTCAAAAAAATTCAAGTTGATATTCAGTACACTCCATTTAAGACCTGCCCCTTTGCTGCTGAAAGCTTCAGTATTTGTCTTCTAGAACTTAACAGTCCTTTTATTTTAAGTGTCACCCTCCTTACATAACTATGAGTAATGTTTTACAAGGAAAAAATGAGTTGCTTTGCCTAAGCAAATAAGGCAAAGGAATAAGCTCTCTGCAGTTTTGCTTTTTTCCCAGATTTGGTGGTTTTGGTGGGGTTTTTTGTTTGTTTGTTCTGTTTTCTTGTTGTTGGTTTTAATTTAAATAAATGAGCACTTTTCTATCCAAATCTAATTAGGTGCATGAATTGCCTCTCCCCACTCCTTTACACCTACTCATACACTTGGGCTGAAAATAGTCTACTTCCTTGGCTTCCCACACAGCACAGGACTTTATACAGTTGTGACCAGTTGGCCACCTCAAAGAAACTCATACTATCAAAACAATTCTACTTAGAATGATGGGAGAAGTGTAATTTTTATACTGATACTTTCTGAAATTCTCTGGAAGGAACACAGTTTTACAGTACCAGAAAATAACTGCAATACAGTTATTTTATATGTACCTGAGATTTTCACCACCTTCTGAAATCTCATGAAGGAGCTTCTTTGGGAGTGACTGGACAAAATCTTTTAAGTCACACAGTTCCAGTACCTCCCATAATTCAAGATCAGAGTGTTTTCCAAGTGGATCCAAATTTGACTGCAGTGTCCCAGAAAACAAGACAGGATCCTAAATAACAGCAGAATGTGAGTGCACAATTCCAACACAACAACACAAACCTAAAACAGTCTGCCATAAATCCTTACATTAACATAGGTAACTGTGACAAGTAATTTTGGAAATGTAGCTTTGCAAGGGAAATTGTAACATTTTGAAGCTGATGGATTAAAATATTAAAAAAAAAATCATGTGGAGTCTCAGTGTGCTCAGTTCTTCATTATGGTGAAATGTAAAGAGCAAAAGATTTCTTACACATTCTCTGTGCTACCAGTTCTCTGACTGACTAAAGACCTGCCCAGCACCTGGCAACTGCAATAATAAATGAATTATTACTATTGTCCAGTTTGTGAAGCACTGGATACTACATTCCTGAACGCTCTTAAGAAAAATTACAAGGCCATGATTACAAGTCAAATATTCTTAATTTCCCACAGGAAAGGTGACATGTTCAGCAATAAAAACAAAAGCAATTTTTGCATAAATAAGCATCACTAGCTTCTGTGCACTGAATACAGCAGGGAATGTCTCGAAAAGTACGCATAGACTAGTATGTGCCAGGATGCACGTGGGTCACATCCAGCGCTTACAACTGTAGAAACAAGCATTCAGTAGTTAAGCCTAAACACTTTTTTTGGATGCACACAAAAGCCTTTTTCTTAAAAAGGCAAATTTAAGAAGTCAGTACTTGACAACATATGAATATCTGCACAGATTAATAAACAGGCAGTGAACAGACACCTTGCCTAAGTACAGTCACAGTGGTTGTGACCCAATAGGTAGACTGTAAAAGACCAAAAACATTCACTAGCAAGTTACATGCAAGCAGAACAGTGATAATTTTGAGGCAGCTAGGTGACAAAAAAGGATTGTTAAAATGGTGTGAGATCTTGTATGTATTCTTCATTTAAACTTCACATTACTTGCATTAGAACACCATTAAAATAATTTGCAAATCTGTAATTTAATATGATTGTTAAAAACTGTTTGTATGAAATACATTTGACTGATCTGAAAAAGTATGTGCACACTGAAAGCTTTGGTATCTTGCCATGCCCTTTTTTCTGTCCCAGACTTTTATCTTCATCCAGCTCCATCGTCCCAACCTACACAGTTCAACACTCCAGACTCCACCTACTCTCCACAAGCTCCAGTCTCCATTTTTCTATCCTTCCAGTTCTAGTTTCCTTGTCTGATCCCAGCTTGTTAGTTCACTGAACTTTCCTGTACCTCTCTCAGTTTAGTTGTCTTGATGTGGATCCAATATAGTCCATCCACAGTAAATCAGACCTGCAACTGCAGTTGAGAAAATACTGTGTAATTTACAACTGTCAGACATTGTACAGATTTGTAGAGTATTAGCTGCTTAAAACAAGAAAAATATTACGACCGAGCATGTATGAATTATTGTGTTTTGAAGTCCTGCAGCATAATAAAATTTGCTTTAGTACTGTAATTTCTGACCCAAAAGTTATCAAAACCTGAAAATTTATCATTCAATATATTTCTCAAAGGAAAAGCAGCCAAGGATTTGAAGGAATATATACATATTTTTTTCTATTCAGCTCACTCTTGGAAAGACCCAAGCTATTTTGGTTTAAATATTAGCCCCATGTCCACGCAGAGTCTATGCTAGATACACAAAGGAAATACTACCAGGGTTAAATCTCCAGAAAAGCTAGGGGAAAAAATAGACCTTCCTTTGAAAAATTGCAGATAACTTTATTGTAAGTGATGTTAACATCACCCATGCACAAAAATGGTTTTATGAATGGCATTCAAGGAACATGCAAAACGTCTTCAGGTGCCCATTAAATTTGGTTCTGGGTTTTACTTTATACTAGAACATTTCAACATAAATCAGTTTACCAGCATGAACACAATCATAATGATATGTGAACTAATCTTGAGTTTCCTACCCTGTTCTAAAGTAAGCAGGGACAGCTTTACATGACAGACCATAGCAGGTTAATTTAAATACATATTACATGATTCATGTATACATCACTTTATTCCCTACATTATTTGGACACAATTAGAGTTATTTTAAAATATTTCTGCCTTCAGGTGGGACTTGAAAACACCGTATGTAGCTATACACATACAGATTCTGGAGAACATGAGTTATGCTAGCTCAGACTGTTAAACTAAACCTGGCATAATAAAACCTGATGTCATACATATGGTCTCCCTGTTTTGAGGCTTCTTCCATGTAATTGCCAACATGCAGTTGTGACATTTTTCAGGACAGCATTATGCCAGCAGTACTGAAGATTACTGTCTAATCAAATATTTAAGATTCTCAGAAATTCAATTCTAAAACCTGATAGGCCATAGCAGAGCATGTTTTCAAAGATCAGTAAAATTCTACTGAAGTTTTATGCCTCTGTCTCTTGAAAGCCTGTGGACTTTGTAATTTCTGCCAAAAAAATGAAGTGTCTTGTGTTAGTTAAAAAAAATAAAAGTTATCTCAAAACCACATCTCACCTGTGGAATAATGTTAAGATTTCCACGTAGGTCATGGAGTCCAATAGTTGATATATCAATTCCATCAATAATTATTTTGCCTTCAGATCCCTCTAGAACTCTAAATAAGCAATTTGTGAGTGTTGATTTACCAGCTCCTGTTTTTCCAACAATTCCAATCTGAAACAGAAAGTTTTCTGATAGAGACTGTAACTTTCTATGCTACATATTTTATATGAAAAATGATTAGTGAATTCAGTTTCAACTTTAGTTCAAAACTTCAGTTTCTTTCACCAATATGCAATCCTATAGATGGATAAAACTGTTTAAAACTCACTTTCAGAACATGTGACTCACAATCACAGCTCTCCCTCAGAAGCTGTACAGCCTATGCCTGGTTCAGTGGGAATCCTTTCCATTTCCCCTTCCTTTTGTCTAGCACTCCTCAACTCAAACAAATGACTCTAAACTAGGTCTCACTTGGTGTCCCTTGATCTCAAACCCAAAACTGATTACCACTAATCTGGCAGCGTATTTCTCTACATAAATACTCAGCACAGCGGACAAGAGGTTTAATTTCAAATTTGGATCTTCCTTAAAACTGCCAAGTTCATAAAACATTATCTGTTTCTTACAGGGATAAGAATTTCTGCATCATAGGAGAAAATACTTTTCCTTTTCTCATTTGTTTTTTCTTTAATGTTGTAACCACTTAACATCTTCCTTGTTCAACATCATCTTGCTGTATCTAGTATGGGAGTCTCCCCATATGAAATCTTTTTGAAGTAGAAAGTTGTGAAACATAATTTTATACCTCTGATTTATTTCTTATTATATACAGTACCTTCTCTTTACTCTGTGTCTGAAAAGAGACATCATTCAGGGCTAAACCAAGATCCTTCCTGTACTGAGCCTTGTAGTTAACAAACTCTATTATTCCTCTATCAGGCCACCCCACTGGTGGTCTTTTTAACATTATCCACGGTTCCTGGAATTAAAAACATTGGTATTTCAGGATATGACAGTAAAAATGTTACAAGTTAATAAAAACATTAGGAAAATTTTATATATTTTAAAAAATCCTAGCAGGTTTAGGAAAATTCCAAAGCAATATAAGGGAAGGCAAACTTACTTTCATGAACACTGGGCAGAAACATTCCAGCTGGGTCTTTTAGGGGTTTTGGGTTTGGGTTGTGGAGTTTTTTTAACATCTTCTACACTCATTTAAAAAAGTAAACCCAGTTTAAATGAGTAGTTGTTAATAGTCTGGTATCTGTTTCATCAATTGACAGGAACTGGATTTAATCTGATGCCTAATATCCCAGTCAAAGAGAACGAAGTAGAAAAGAGTCTTGTTTCCGAGACAGAACATGGCTTTTATGCCTCCATACTTGACATGGGCACTACTTTCAGAAAAGCACAATAACCAAGGCAGATTGGTTTGAAACAAATGTCTCTCCAGACACGAGGTGAGTAAAAGGCTGGGGTCTGACAGGCCTCTCTTCCCCTCTTAAAATGCTCCTCTTGGTTGCACATAGCATAGAGAGTTCACCTGAGCTGTAGCTGCATTAGTCTTACTACAAAATCTACTGCTAAGAAGGATGCCAAGAAATTTACTGGTCAAAATAGGAATAAAACTACTGTGTCTATAAATGCAATGAAGAAGCTACATATTATTCTCAATGTAAAAAAAAATGAGAAAGTATTTAATAACAAATTATCACCTGCTATTACCACTCACCGATATTAAAGTCAATCTAAGTTAGTCGTTTTCTATGCATATAAATTAAATATTCAAATGCTCTCTATTTTAAGAAGAATGCTCACCTCTTTATCCATTTTTGCATATTCACAAACTCTTTCAACTGAAACTGCATTTGTCTCGATTTCACATGCTTTACGCACCCAAAAATTTAGACTCTGAATTATCTGGGGAAATAGTTGCATCACAGAATGTTAAAATTTGACTTTACTAGAATACAGCACACTGATTTCAAAATGTATCCTAAATTTTATCATCTCATATGCTGGGTGTTTAATCACAGAAGCCAAAAAGTATACAGAAAATGATGGCATGCCAAATGAACTGTAACTTAGAAAATCACTGATCTCGGTGCTCCTCTGAGCAATTCTGGTCTGCTTTCAGACTGACCAAAGGCTATTGTAATTTTCACTAACAGCAGCTCCAAAAATCCAAAACTACTCAGGATCAAGAGAAAGTGCACAGTAATTGTACGATATGTTGAAAGGAAAAACATGTATGTCTCAATGTGGGTACATTACTGCGCTATTTTCTAGGTAAAGAAAGCCAGCAATATAGAAAAAATAATTTGTAGTGGAGATATGTATTTGGTCTACCACATCTGCCAAATTTGTCATCTTCAAGCACTGGGAATGCTTCTGCAGACAGAATTGGTACCACTTCCATGGTTAAATGTTCCCACTTCAATAGGAAAAAAGTGAGCCAAAAGAATTCTTAAGAGTTTTGAGATGCTGAATGTAACTAAATAAAGAATTGTATAAATTTGACATCAGACGAAGATGAAAATCTGTGCAGTAACTGTTCTGTCTCTGAGTGATAGAAAATTGAACTCTTGTGAGTTGGGAGTGATGTGGATATGCCATGACAGGTAAATGTTATTTCTGTTCATTAGTATCTGTCAGCTGTGTTTCTGAAGCACTTACCACAGTGAGACTCTGGACACCACTAGACCCCCCTAAGCATCACAAGAGTAAAGAAACTTGGACCCTTAGTTTGTGTATACCTAAGATTTATTTTAACTAGCAACTTATCAGTACAGTTTACCTTACTTCAAGACACATTTCAAATGTGGCTCTCACATACTACTTTTACAAGGACAATGCCAAAGTAAATGATCTTATTAAACTTTTAAGTAAGCATTCCTACATAACATTCAGTAAGTGAACAGGAACAAGAAATCAGACATGCAGTACAGTTGTACATGCCTAGGCTTCTTATATGCTTTAACAAAATACCTAAAAATAAATGATACCTAGTTTCATTAACCTGACTTTTATGTTTTAATAATTATTATTTCATCTAAATTCAGAAGTGGAAAAGAATTAATGTGAAGCTTCCCAGAATTAATGGAATTCTTAGGAAAACTCTGTTCTGCCCATGGGGTTTAGTTTCATTGATGCCATCATGTATATTCACCTACTCAACTTCATAGTATATATTCTTCCCTTTTCATATGTAATGTGGCAGCAGCAAAAAATTTATACCATTACTTACATTCAGAGCATAGGATATCGATAAACCCACTGTAGAAGAACTCACTGTATTTCCAGCCAGTGCTACAAACAGTGCAGCAAAGAATACCATTAAATTTCCCAGAAATTCAAGCCTGACAGATAGCCACCTGTAGTAAATCAAGGCAAAGAAAAAAGTGAATTACTGACAATTTTTTTTATAGTAGAGTGAACATGTTGCTAATACAATGACTCTTTGAGATCATTATATTAGCAACTCACCCACTTTACTGAAGAGATAAGTACTATCATTCCCATTTTACAGATGGACTGGGGAGGGAATATGACATATGTAGAAATGGTAGCACTGCTAAAACCAAAATGCAGGTCTAAAGTCCTGGCTAGTGCTCCCTTCACTCCTCATATTGCTTTCCTACTCCTCCTATCTGGAAAAGATTCAGGTATATGACTGAAAACCAAAACTGAAAATCTCCTTGGTAATCTCTGCCTGTAACTGAACTGAATCACAAAGGAAGGAGAAGAAATCGACTTACTTCCTTAAACCCAAGATTCCACTCTCAAGACCTACCTGGTGCCTGTAGGTACAGACATCAGGTTACTTCCACTACTTCCATCTACTGAAATATAAGTCTGATTTGTTCATAAACTTGTAAGAGCAAATGTTAGTTGAAATATAGTTCATGCTCATGACCTATTGGAAAACTTGGTTCATGCTCATGACCTATTGGAAAACTTGGTAAACTTTTTTTTGTCTTTTTTAAAAATATTTTCATTCAGGACAGCATATGCTATTTTCTATAAACCTGCTAGCTTCTGCTACATAAAGAAGAAATCATTCTAGTGCTTAGACATAATCTATGCATTCATTACAAAGAGTGGTGGATAAATTGCTCTTGTCTTTCTGTTTCTCAGTGGATTTACTCTTGACTAAAGGTAAACACTTAGTTGTGGAATTTTACAGATGAAGGTGTCAGTCACAGATGCAGAACTGCTGTAAAGTACCTGTTTGAGATGACGTTGTTATAGAAGTAAACTAAGTTCTCATACACAACATCATTGTTTTTTCGATTGGTGGCTAAATGCTCGAATTGTTGATCGCCCTGCAAGAGTCTCACTGAAGTGGGATATCACAGGAGAATGCGATGCTCCTGCGAGCCGTCGGATTTGTCGCGAACTTGCTATGTAGTATCTCTAATAAAACAGTACAGACAAAACACATTTTACGTTGCTACAGTTTCTTTTACATTGTTTAAAATATTTGCCATGTTTATTTCCAGTTAAGTAATCTGTTAAGTAATTTCTGTAAATTTTGAATATTAAAAATTTGGAAGTGTTAACACAGGAAAAAAAGCTGTTCACAAACAGTACAGAAAAAAAAAAATCTGTCTGTTGGGACACACCAACATGGTAATGCTGACATAACTGCAACATATAAATTAATGGCAAGGTTAAAATAAGAGAACATTATTTCCAAATCTATAGAGAACGTACTATACCACAAGAGGTGTGTAACAACCAATTAAAACTTCTATGTAAGCTTTAAAATTAGAAATGTCCCACTTCTTTCTCAGGTGAAAGTCGGCCTTTATTTCTTCAGTGTAATGATGTCTGTATTTAAATTCCTTAGCAGAGACTGAATCCACGCACTCTTTTCCTTCCTCTATATTCTTATTGTAAGACTGTCTTAAGGTCTTTAATCACAAACCATACTTTGAGCATCAAGAAACAGGAAGGCAGCCATTAGGTTTTCTGAAACATTACTTTTTGGTTTCTCAGTAGCACAACTGACACTTAGACAAAAAAATAGCACAGGTAGTTTAGGCACCATTCTACTTTACATCTGCTTTTTTAGGGTTAGCCTTTAATTTTCAACTTTCACTATAATATATACTCCATTTTTTCAGGTAACTTAATCAAATTTCTTAGTGGGATCTATATCAATATTGTATATTCCTAAGAAAAAGGAAAATATAAAGAGAAAAATGTAAGTCATTAAAAGTTCCTAAACATTACAGGATATATTCAAGAAATGTTCTAATTTACTTTTAAGAAGCCTGAAGACTTTTTCTGAAAGCAGTTTCAGATGTGTTCGGTATGTGTGTGTGTGTGTGTATATATATATATGTTTGGGGTTTTTGTCACAATAAGGAATAATTTAAGCCTGTATCCTTGTTTGTTTTGAACATTTCATCCACATGCATCTAGAAATCCTTATAAAAGCTTAATGCACTTACCTGGATAGTAAAGTAAAAGTATCCCAGGGGAATAACTACCACTATGAATAGTGGTGACGCAGATGTGATAACTAGAATTGTTCCAATAACTTCTAGTATACAATTTAGCCAAGTTCGTAAGTAGTAATGGAATCGTACGTCCACGATAAATAAGTCCTGCAACAAAGCACAGAAGAATCAAGATTTTATAAGTAAACTCCACTAAAAACCTTGAGAAAGCATCCTTTAAAAATGGAATCAAACTAAAATATCTTCCATAAAAAATAACCAGGATCACCCCTGATTATATCCTAACAGAGTGTATTCATATATCAATATTGTTTGTCTAAAAGTGAAATAGACACAATAGCTTTTAGACTACTTGTGGTATGTTAGAGAACAGGCTCAGAGTGTGTGAAGTCAAAAAGAGACAGCTCTTGCTATTTTGCTGCTCAATACTATTTAGATTATGTAAGCATATCAGATTGAAAAGGACAACAGGAATTAAAAACCTAACTCTTGTATACTCCTGTTAATAATTCTAGAACTGTACTGAAATATTACTAATCTCTTATTGTACACGGTAAAGCTTTTTAAAAACTAGTTTATAATATTTTGCTACCAAAGCCTAGGGGCTTGAGTGAAACCTAAATCAATCTTATAGCGTATTACACAACCACTCTTGGGTCTATTCTAGAGAACACTGCCATCAACAGTCACTGTATTTGAAGTAATCAGTAATGCATTGCAACAATCTAGTTACGATGAGACTGGGAAGTATTACTAAGTCATAGTAAATAACACTTGTTTGTGTATTAGAGATGCCAATTAAAGCCAAAACACTAAAAAAATAGAAAATAATATTCACTTTAAGTCTATATACCTCTGAGAATGTGAATTTAATGTATTAATTGATTTTCACAATAACATCTGATTCTGATATGCAATATACTATTGAAGAAAAATATAGTTTTTTTTAAAAACAGAACAGGTTTAGGTCCAGTAAACTCACTGCACTGCAGGAATGGTCTTTGAGGAATGGCCTCCTAATGATCTTGGATACAGTCTATACAACTTCTACTAATAAGATGTTTTGATTATTTTGTAAGAACGTAGCTTGAGACAGTTCTTTAAGTTTTTATGCATGGAAAGAGCTTTCTATTGGTAGATATTGCATTCACTTACTTTTATATCTTTAATTTTTCAACAATACTAAATGGAATTAAATCCGTAGCGACTGAAGCTTCATTTTCATAAAATGGAAAATAGGTATGAGTTTTCTCTTTACCTTTGTGAATCTACTGATGATCTGACCAACTGGATTAGTTTCAAAATGTTGAAGAGGAAGGTGCAATACATTGTCTAGCAGCTGATGATGCAATGCCCGAGAAGCAGACAGGGATCCCCTGGTCAGCACATAAGCGCCACAGAAAACAAGAAGACCTTGTGAATGGATAAATTAAAAGACAGTATCAATGGCTGGGGAAAGAAAGGAGATGTAGCTTGTTTCTGTCACTGTCTTCTACCACAGTGAGCAACCCAACAGTCACACTTCGTATCTTAGTTTTACAAATGTATATATTTGTATTTTGTTGATACATCTTATTACTTCAAAGTATGTTTTTCCTGCAATTAAGTCTCTCATGCTAACATGCCACTACATATCGATATTGATTTCCTTCCTCACTGAGATGCCAACGTAACTTCATTAGGTTACCCTTGGATGTTCTAAGAATTCACAGAAGTATCATAAAATTAAATAGCATTTTCTTCTACATGTCTGTATCTCTCTTCTCCTCTCCCCAGGTTAAACCATTATACTGTGTTGCATACAATTCTGTTTATGAAACAATCAGCATTATTTCTTACTAATACACATTCAGGCAGAGCAAACTTAGCAAACGGTGAGGAAACAGTCATAAATGCTCATCCTTGCCTTGTATGAATCCCAGGAGCCCATAGATGCGAAGTTTATAGTTTTGTGATTGTTTCCATTCGCTGAAATCACTAACTTTTGCTGTTTCTGCAGTCCAGGTGCTAAGCCATAGATTTTGTCCAATGGCTAGTGCATTTTGTCCTAAATAGGCAGCTATGGTTAGCCACATCCATCGCCAGTCAAAGGCTTGGAGGTATTTCACAACAACTGACATTTTCATCTAAATGTATATAAAAAGAAGAATACATTAAAAAAAAGGAGTTACTCTTACAATAATTATTGTTGTTGAATGCAAATGCACATTATATAATGGGAATTGGATATATTAAATTCAGAGTAAATCTAAAGAATTTCTTAACTAAATCTGATCACTTAGGTATATAAAATCATACTGTAAAAAGGTTTCCTCTCCCACTATACTCCACTCTTTAATGATATATATCATAGCCAATCTTGCTTGTGACACTTTCAAGTGTCAGACTTAAAACATCTTGTAGATTATACAAAACAAACAAACAAACAAAACCAAAACAAAAAAAAACATCCAACCAACCAAGAGTACAATTCCTGAGCAGTCTGTATGAACTAAACCTTACTCTATCCATCAATGGAACTAGAAACTTTAGAAAACACTCTGGGCTACTGGAGACAAGGAAATTAGTGTCAGCAGCAGAAGGTTCTCATCCTTGGTGTGGAAGAGGACTAATGGGGCCAAATTCAGCTAGTCCACTTCAAAGGTAGATCTGGTAGGAGCAGAATTATGACAGGTTCTTGGTTTTCATTATAGGGTCTGGAGTGAAATGAGCTCTAGTTGGCACAAACTCTTCTGTCTCTTCTGCAAACTCATTTTTTTCAAGCACCTATTTCTACCCTCTTGCTAGAAACTCATACTTAATTTCCCCCTCCACCCCCCCATTCTTATTTTAATTAAATTATAGTTTCCCAGGAAGTTTTGAGCTTCTCCACACTCTGCTTCACTTGTTATTTTCCCTCTCCCTAGCAACTAGATTTTTAAAATGGAGACTGCAGAAAGTGTGCTTTTAACATAAAACAATACTGCAGCAGTATTACCATGCAAAATTTCTAGTCTCCGCTCCAGCATACTGGTATTTAAACTTCCTAAAAGTAAGGCACACAAAATGTTTTTCTAAAAGCTTTTTTAAACTTCTTCTTTCTGAAATATGCAAGACTAGACATAATATGAAAATACAGACAGCAACAGATTTTCAGAATAGAAAATTTCAGACTACATACTTAAGATTTGGTAAAAGCCTGTAAGATTTATTTTAAATTCAATAATGAGATGCCAGACAACCTTAACACTAAACAGAAAACTGCAACTGCAAAATAATGCATTTTTATAAAAACAAATGCCAAAGCCTTTTCTATTAGCAATACTTACACCACCAGTGGCAACTTTTTCTTTATTGTTAGTGAGTATTTTCCATTGATCAAAGGAAGAACTGCAAACAAGAAATACTTCCAAATCTTCTTGTGAATCATCACACAAAGAATATATTCATTTATTCCTAAGCAAAAATGGATACTATAAAATCTTGTAAGTTTTTCCTATGGAGACATAAACTGTCCTCAGTTGTTCTATTTTTGTTGTTAGAATTATGTTTTGGTCAGAAGACAACACTAGATATGTCCTTTTCAGTTCTTGTGTAACTACATGTAGATAAAACTGAGCTTGCCCTCCATAGACATCAGCTAGAGACATAAGACCGCCTTTACTTATGTGTGGTGCAACTTGGGCCTCAGCCCTTGTCTGGGTTTAGGATTAGGGCTTGCTATTTGACACATCAAATTCTACTACTTCTAGACCAGGGTGGTTAAGCTTAAGTATCCTACATTATCTGAACTTGCTAGGTTGAGTCTCTTCTACTCCATCATTGCTGTATCTTCTACCACTGCAAATAAACCACTACGGTGCTTTACAAATTGACCTAGGAGATCATTCAACTATTTGAAAGCCCAGAAGTTTTTATAAAGGTCAAAAAAGACTAATCAATGTTACAGGGGAAAAACAAAGAGCATAAACAACTTGTTAATAAACCAGGAAGTCAAACTGTCAGGAAATTGTGGGTGCATCCACACCAGCAACTTCAGCTGGTCTACTGAAAGTTGCCTTCATTCCCGCCTAACCTACTTTGGTTCACACAGTGGAAGCAGCCCATGAACTGGACCTCTTGAACTCATGCAGCACATTAACTGCATTTTTTTTTTTTTTTTATAAAGTGAAACCAGAAAATAAGCTTCAGATAACACGCTCTCCAGCCAACTGCTAAAGGCATTCAGGCTTAACTCATGTTTACACAGTGAAGCATAGTGGCACAGGTTGTTCTAGCATTACATCAGTTAAGCAAGTTAATTTTTTAAAAATACTTACTCTTTATGTTTTAGCAGTTCTCTTTCTTGCAGATTCCTGCCCCACTGTCCCTCTTCTTTCGAAGATGTCACTATAACAGAAAAAAAAAAAAGAAAAATTATTACTTTGGTTCCCCTTCATGAATAATACGTGTGTCCTTACATGGCTATCTCACACGTTCATCCCAACACAGCTAACTCAAGGTTGCCCACTGCTGCCTTTTGCAAATTTGCTCTTCTATCTTCCCACTGCTCCCCATCAAACCCAGCAGGCATTTGAGAGTGCTGGCTCCAGTATAGGGCCTGAATTAATAATCCTAGCAGATTGTACACTGTACTTACTACAGGCTCAATTTAGAGTTGCTAAGCTAACTGAAAACCAGTGTTATAAACAACTGCAGCCACTTATCTGTTATAGGACGCTTCTGTGTCATATGCAGAGATTCCTTCTCTTAAAATTAAATAACCACAATTAATCTCCTGCAGTACATGATGAAAATGGGTCAAACAGACTGCATTGACAATGGTCCTATGTCTTTCCCACAACTCTATAAAGAGCACACCTTGAACAATTCAAGTACAGGAGTAAGTTAAGTTCCAATCCATGTGAATGATTTGCAAGTATGCTTTTTTAAGGTACTATGCACTATTTGTTTATGCTGTCTACCTGTTGGCTGGAAGTATTTCATAAGAGTACTACAAGTTTCGTTATTTTTTCTCATACAAATGGACCATATTCTCCTACTCCTTCTGCTGTGCTCCATGCTTACAGCAGTCTAAAGTGATGGAAATGGGAAGCATCCAATATAATAGGACATAATCGTTGACAATGCAAGATCAATTTGAAATGGGTGATAAATCTTTAGCAGAATCAGGTAACTTTACCAAGCAAATGATACAGCAAGTAAAAGTAGAAAACAGCTGCAGAAGGCAGCTTTTTCATACATTCATTAGTTGAAAGAGTAAACCATTTGATCTCAAGACATTAAAGCCTATTTTTTTTTTATTATCTTTTTTTTTTTTCAGTTTATAACCTAGAATTCTATACCAAAACATAGACAGGAATGCTTTACATTTTCCAGCAATTATTCTATTAATTTGCAGGAAGGGGAGGAGGAATATTTTGAGCAGCTTGAATGAAAAGAAATACTAAGAAAACACAGTATACAAATTTTCTCACCTTCCATTGAGTTTTTCTCTTCACTTGTACGCTCTGCACTGAAGACTTCACTAAGTTCAGCAAAACTGGCTCTCTTTGAAGTGAGTTCTTGGTAGGTCCCCATTTGACTTATTCTGCCCTCTTCCATTACTATTATAAGATCAGTGTGAGGCAGAAGCATTAGGTTATGAGTCACCAATATACAAGTCTAACACAATAGTTTCCATTTTAGCATATAAATACAAAGCATATATTAAAAGTAGACATTATGTTATGATAGCTGGAATGATATAATCGATTATTTCTGGGCAGCTGTTCATTTATTTATTATTCTTACTGTTATTATTGCCTACTTTACTACACTATTCTTTTAATTGCCAGTTGTAATGTCAAACTTTATGCTTATAGCTACTTGCTATTACTTGTATTTACCTGTTTCTTAATGTGTATCTTCTGCTCAGGAATAGGTTAGATTAGGTTGTAAAGACAAGAGGTAGGTACTACAGCTTTTAATATACTACATGTAGTTTGATAGTCTCAATATTGAAATCTGCTCACAAGTCTGCCATTACTGGAGTTCTTGCTTCTGCCAGATACTTACAACCCATGGAGCAGGTAAATTGAGAAAAGGGAGAAGGGAGAGAGGAAAGGAAGAGACATTTACTTCATAGTAACCAATGTATTCATAATAGTAAGTATTTCATACTAATACATGTGTTCTGCAGGCATCAGCCAGTGGGAATAATCTGTACTAATTCATAACACTGAGGAGAGATTTCTTACAAGCTATCTCACCTTCCCACATAAACAGTTTTTAAATGGGAGAATCTATTCCTTCTGATTCCTCTAGGAATTTCTTTGTTCAACAAGAAGCCTTTCTTTCTATAACCTACACTGGCTATAACCTATTCACTGCAGTGAGGCATCAAGAGTAACCACAAGGGGCTCCACCTTTCCTTCTATATGCAGGTCACAGCACTAGTCAAAAACTGCCAGCAAAGAAACGAGCAAATACCATATGAATCTTTCAGACTCCCAGCTCAGCCCACCTCTCAATCGTTTTTTAGGTCTGTGCTATGTCTACACAATAAGCTTTAAATTGGCACAATCAGCTCTGCTTTTCATTTAGCCTCTTTATTCAGAATAATTTTCATCAACACACGAGATGAGCTTTTGCAGAATCACTGGGACTTCTACTGTGTCTTTTTTATTTTACAAGTTCATCTCCAAATTGAAAGGAAGCTACCCCACTTTACCTTGCTTTTTAGGAGACCTGAAGGGCCAATTAGCTTTTCAAAGAGATGTTTCCCAACATGTACATCTACAGCAGATAGAGGGTCATCCAGAAGATACAAATCAGCATTGCTGTACATAGCTCTAGCAAGACTCACTCTCTGCTTCTGCCCTCCACTTATATTGACACCCTAAGAAAAGAAAGCCAAAATAATCCACATTTAAATACAAAATACTAAGAAGACCAGTGTTTCACACTCAGTCTTGTCATTTTTTTTTTCAGGTAATCAAAGTAAATTTTATACTAGATATGAAAATAGAAAGGTAACATTTGGATTTTCAAGTAATTAGAGCAAAATTTGGGCTCTGTTGATTAAAGTCTCACTCCAAAATGGGTAAATGCAAGAGAAAATGGGTAAACTTGAGAAAATTTTAAAATAATTTTATTTACAGTCATACAGGCATTTTCACAGTAAAGAGGAAATCTCTGGAGAACAGGACAGGGCTAACTCAAACTTTTATATAGAAAAGAGCCATTTTAAAAATTAATGAGAGTTCAGAGCTTAAACAGAAGTTAAGTTCAAAGTAAGCAAACTAAGTATGGAGATGGGCTAGCTGTACTTGGCTGAGCACTGATTAGTCATCACTGTAAATTATCAAATAGATAATATATAAAAACATAAAAGCCATAACATGTTGTATCATTTCTGACACCTCAAATTCTCACCCTTTCTCCAATCTCTGTTTGGTCTCCATTTGGTAACTGTTCCAAATCTGGTAGTAAAGCACAAGACTCTAAAACAAGTTCATAGTATTGCCTATTTAGATTTGCACCAAAGAGAATATTTTCCTGTAAACTGTCATTTTGAATCCAAGCCTGCTGAGAAACATATGCCACTGAACCCTCAAAAGAATTGGAAACAATTTTTTTACTTGGGCTTTCTGAGCATAAAAATAGCATTTAAAAAATACATTTGAAATTCCAGCTTTACCTCAAAGTAACCAGTAATTACTTCCAAAACTTATTAAACTGTTAATATTTTTACTAAGTCAGGTAGGAAAAACAATCTGTTGAAAATTTCTGTTAACAGCTTGCCTATAACCATTACAAGAGCACATACTTTGAATAAAACTGACACAGCTGGGACATATATTGAACAAAGTCTTTCAGGGAAAGATCTCCATGACAAACAGTCATTCATTTTAAGATTTATATGCAGCAAAATGGGTCTGTATTAGGTATATAACAAAATACAGTATAATTGTTTGTATTTTTACGTAACATGCTGTGGAACATGTCAGCCATTAGAAATAAGTTTACAGGATAGGCATGAAAACTGGAACTGCTCCTAGATCTTTTCTTACATTAAGCTAGGTGCCCTGGAAGAATCTATTATTTTACAACAAAATGATAGTATAGATACACTTGCTGGATATAGGTCTTCCTTATTAGATTCTATGCAGCTGATCTTTTTCCCATTGATTACTACTCAGATTCAAACACTTCAACTTTATATTCTTCCCCTATCCCTAACAGTGACAGGATACTGTACTAGATTTCCACAGGAGTGGATTCTTGTTCAACACTTATTTTCAACACCAAGACACTTTTTTTAACATTGCCACATCCACTTACAACCTGATTAACGAATATTTATTAGTTCAAGCACTGTAGCCTGTCATCAGAGGTTCACTTCCTCTATATCTATAACCTATTAAAAACTTCCCTAACCTCTGTTCTGTGATGAGGATTTTAATTGCTCCAGGTAACTACAAGACAAGTTAAACTACAGGGTTTCCTATCATAGGACAGCCAGCACCTCAATTCTATCTCTGCCTAAAGTTCAGCCTTTTCATCTGTTTCCATATCCTGTATCTTCTCTACATGTAAGTCATTGCAAGAAAGACTATACTCTTCTACACCAGTTTATAGCTGCTCCAAATGGGTTGTGTTAGGACAGCTGTTCAAAAATAGCAACCATTAGATGTTTAGGCTCAATACATAACTTAAACACTCATGATTTTTTGCACTGAATTATAGAGATTATAAAAAAATGAAAATAGCTTTGCAATCACTTAGGTCGAAAACGAAGATAAATTGTTAAATTGTTAACAAAGTGTCACTGTGCTACTTTTCTTTGAAGATTTAAGAAGATGGAACTACCTTTGCCAGTATTTCTACAACTGTAAATAGTTGAGGACATAAAAATGCACTTTCAAAAGCAGTTCTGCTTAATTTAAGTATTGAGGAGTGGACAGGGCAGGGAGACACAGATAATCTTACTCTTCTCTGAACTGTTCCTTCAAGTTTCTCCATTTCTCCAAGAATAGCAGAAAGAAAAGATGACTTTCCAGATCCAACCTGTCCCACAACAGCAACTAAAGAGCCTTCAGGAATGCTGACACTCAAGCTGGAAATATTGAGGAAGACAAATTAGTTATCCTCCTTGTAAATACTCCACCATGTACGGGTTGTGGTCACTGTAAGAAAGAAATACTCTATTTTACCCTCAAAATGATGAGAAATTAGTACTTCAGTTTGCACATCTTTTGACTATGTACCATTCAGAAACTTGCAATAATGACTTTAAGTATAAATTTATTTGTCTGGAAGTTAAGAGGTTGTGCTTTCATCTGGTCACAATAAAAATCAAATGGGGCACAGTCTAACCACTAAGTGGTCTTACCAGATTCTTCGCATACCTGTGGTTCACATTCCATGTTACTCTGAAAATCCACTGCTAGATTTCTCAGGTAGAATCTACAGTAGTGTGTGTTATCCCTCTTAAGGAAAAAAATAGCTGTTTGGGTAAATAAAAGCTGCTTTTCATAATCTGCATATTTTGCTGTCAAAATAAGTACAATATGTACTCATAAATTTTGGGATACAAGGAAAGCCACTCTCTGTATCTGTACTCTTTGCTATCTGGATCTGTGTTCTGATTTGAAGGCCCTACTCTAGGAAAAGCACAGTCCCTTTAGACTGGAGCTTGGAGCACAAATGACGTATAGAAAGGCTGTACCCAGAGACTATACCAGACTTTACCAAATTCTGTGTATGGTGCTGAAGGCAGCTCACACCTGGATACTAAACTGCAGATTATGGTGGCTGAGATGTGGGTGCTCAATGCCATATTACGAGAACTGATCCCCCAAGCCCTGAGAGGAATAGGGTAGACAGTCTGGTGAGAGGGTTAGATTGAGTGGGTTGTAACCTTTTCAGCTGCCTTAGTAAAATTTAACAGCTGTATAGAGCTCATCAAATAGGTTCTCCATACCACTCCAGAGCTTGGTTACTCCATTTTCTTACTAACCCTCCAATGTGTTCATTGCATAGCAATTTAAACACAGCTGAATTTACACCTAAAAAATACCTTAAGAAATGACAAGCAAAAAGAAGGGTGTTTTCAGGCAACAGAGACCACTGTGAGAAGAGCAAACTTTTTTTGTTTGTTCTTTCCAAAGGAAACCACAGCCCAATTTTAAGATCAGTATTCAATGCGAAGCTGCATAAGCCACCTTAGCTTACTTGTAGGCAATATAAAATGCTATACAGACAAAAGGGCATCCTGACAGTTAATGGTCCCCAAATGCAGTTCAGGAAAAACTGATATCGCAGTTAAATCTTTCTTATGCAAACTGAGGAGAGAGGTGGTAGGAAAGAAGGAATGAAGAATGAATTCAGAAGGAAGAAGAGCACTGGCTTCCTGTAGCACTTACACAGTGCTATGCTGGGGAACATGCACTTTTATGTGGTTCCTCTTGGAGCATCAGGGAGACCAGATTTGACTTTCCAGAGCACACTGATTACATGAGATACTCTGGAAACAATAATTTATGTTCTTTTTGGTATGTAACATCATGAACTAGTCTGAATTAGAAGGCATTAAACCTGAACAAATCTCTACAGACATCACATTCTGCCAAGGAAGCTCATAAAAGTAAGTATGAAATATCTTACTTTTTTAAGACTGGCAGGCCATTTTTTTCCCAGCAGAAAGAAGCACCAATAAACCCAACAGCATGACCTGTTGCAGTGATGAAAAAAGAGCAAAGAGTTGCTAGTCCATCCCCTCAGTTGAGTTTCTTAATGATCATCCATATAAACTCATGACCAATTAAAAATTAGTAACTACTGCTTACTTCCACTGTAGTTTGTATTGACATCTTCAGGGTTAAGATCCTCAGCACACAGAAAATTCTCTAAACGGCTCAGAGAAACTTTGGTCTGCAAGATGAACATATATATATATATATACACATATAAAAAATATTTATAACATGCCTGTGATCCCTAAATTTTTTAATAGTGTTTAAAACCCTCTAGATAATATGAAAAGACATATTCCTTCTCTTATTTGAAGACAGACAAAAAATGTGTTTAGGTATTTTAAAATTATTTTCTTTAAAATACTAAGCAATCTAAAGTCATAAGTAAGTGTATTTTTTTTCCTGAGGATCTACTACTTGGTAGTTATAAAGTAACACAGCACGCTTGACAGATCCAATGTTAGAAGATATAGTTAATCCTTGAATGTCTGATTCCTCTGAGTTTGTTTTCATAAGCTAGTGGTGAAAACACTTTTGCTTTTTTTTTTTTTTTTTTTTAAGAAACAGCACACAGTAACTCTCTCTTCATATAATGAAAAAAGACAACATTTTACTGTGAGTGTATCATGAGATTTCCATCACTGTGCTATGACAAATTGAAATTAATTTATATTTATGCTAAGTTTTAAGCTATTAGAAGTAAACCTTAGGAAAAGACAAGGTTTTGATCTTACAGTAAACTAACCATAAATGAATCAGGACGAGTATCTGCTCACAGTGGTCCCCTTCCTCACAAAAAGCTGAGCTGTGTACAGGCTGTGACAGAGTACGTTCATGAGTAGCTCATACAATGTACCTGTAACAGAGTCTTAAAAGATGCAAGTTCCCAACTCATATGGTAACAGTACTGGGGTACCATTGGGACTGAAGGTTGCTGATAGGGTATCCTCAGCAGCTCTACTTTTTTCTCTATGTCCTTCAGTGGTGACTTGACAAAAACAGTATTGTAGTTCCACAGTGGGTCTGCCCTACTCGGTGCCAAGGGCTCCAACATATCACAATGGCTGAATGGTTTAAATGTGTGCAGCCCAAATTGTTCATACTTTATCTTCAGTGGACTATGAAGAATAGAAGTTGAGAGAGTAGGAGCAGAAGTTGAGTACAGTCCACTGAAGGAAGAAAAGTGAGAAACAGAAAGCTGTCACAATTAGGTGTGCTACCCAATTTTCATTCTACTGAGAGACATCCTTTAAACAGCCTCCATGCTTCTTATTCCATAAGAACATCGTGCGGTTTCATCTTAATAAAATATAACTTAAAATAATTACTTAATCCTAGAAATAGATGAAACATGGCAGAGTATAAACATCAGCCTTTTATAGCACTTGTTCATAATATGTTTACCTGGGCTACAGCAGAGATCACGGCTGGTAAATCAAACAAAGGCAGTCACAAAATGTTAAACAAAGAAATAGATGTAAAAACTTTGGTTGCTGTTAAAACATTCTCTTTGTCCAGATGAAAGAAGACTCCAAATGTAGCCAGTGAGACCTTTTAAATAAAAAAATGAAAAAGATATATCCATAAGCAAAATCACATTATAACTAGTATTTATACACAGATACTATTTTTGTTTGCATTTGAAAGGTGTAGGATCCCACTTCTGCTCAGGTATAAACAGGAACTCTGTAACTGCTGCACATGGAAATTATTGCATAGCTGCAATACTGAGTGCAGGAATACTACCATTTTAGTGAGCAAAAAAAATGGCTACTGTGTTTGATGCAACCAGATACACATGAAACTATATGAAATAACTCTCCCATCTTAGGACCTGATTTCTTAATTTTGAAAATACTCAAAGATGATGCTTAAACTTCAGAAGAAACTTCTTTACAGTGAGGGTGATGGAGCACTGGAACAGGCTGCCCAGGGAGGTTGTGGAGTCTCCTTCTCCGGAGACGTTCAAAACCCACCTGGACGCCTTCCTGTGTGATCTCATTTAGGTTCCTGCTCTGGCAGGGGGATTGGATGAGATGATCTTTAGAGGCCCCTTCCAATCCCCAACATTCTGGGATTCTGTATGATTCTGTGATTAACTTTTTTTTTTTTTTTCTTTCTTATTGCTATTGCTATCATATTGGACATAAAACAGAATTATTTACTGCAGGTATTTTTATTTTGACTACTCAGGGTTTTTGGTTGTTTTTTTTTTTTCAAAAATCTAGTCAGTAGTCATCAGAGAATAACCTGGGCTCTTACACAACAGATACTCAAGCCTTCAGAATCACCCAGAAAAGCCTAAATTTAACAACCTGTCCTATAGGATCTCTTCTGCATTTTGCTGAGTTTAGGAGTTCTAAACTAAACTAAGAATCCTAAACTAAGCTAGTCATAAAGTAGAAGGACTCCTAAGAAAGTCCTAAATAATAAGTTGATTATTTCACTGTATTTAATTCAAACTTTGAATTTTTCTTGCTCACCGCTTCAAATACTTTAGTTATTACCAAGATTACAGACTGAATGGCCTTAATCCTCCCTGTGAGCCTTCTGAAGTTTATAGCCATCCATTGCAGCACTCCAGTTGTCTGAGTGATCCCACCATGTTTCCATGATTACAACTATATCATAGTTGTCCAGCTGCACAATGGCTTCCAGCTCCTCCTGTTTGTTGCCCACGCTGCGTGCATTGGTGTTAATGCACTTCAGCTGGGCCACCTTTTGGGGGGAGAAGCCCTAATTCCTATGTGATTGTTTGCAGGTGCTTACGTGGTTTCTAACACATCAGTAACTCTTGTGTCTTTGTTGCCACAGGGATCTCCATCCCCTACCTCCACTGAGATGACAGACTGAAGGACCTCTCTAGCACGCCATCCCACAAACACTGGCATGCCACTCCCAGCTTACCTAATTCTGCTAACTCCTGCACAAAGAACCTTCTTCCCCTTTGAGACAGGTGTACCCAGTCTGTGGCCAGCAGGCCAGGTGTCATGTAGACTGACCCATGACCAAAAAACCCCAAATTCTGCTAGTGATGCCAGGCTCAGAGACACTTATCCATCTGCTGGCTCTTCCTGTTTCTTCCCTCATCATTCCCTGCAAATGGAAGGATAGAGGAGCACACTACTTGTGCTCCTAATCCCTTATCAGTCATCCCAAGGCTCTGAAGTCTCCATTTATTTTCTGATGGAGTTTAAAAGAGGGATTTAAAGATCCAAAGATCTGAATGTATTCCTGATAGAATTCCACTGAAACAAGGCTAAGATTAATTTGGTTCCTATTTTTTTGTTTTTTCATTTTCATGTATTTAGAGATTTAGTGTTTGAGAAGGAACAGCTAAAATTACAGATCGAAAATGCATTCCCTTAAAACTTAAAAAGGAGGAGTATAAAAAAGGTAGTTGATTCCTATTCAATAAAAACAGTAGGAAATTAAATTAAAACCGTGAAATTAGATTCAGGAGCTTTGGATTTGGTTTCTGACTTTCTAACAGTGGTCTTCAAAAGCTTGGTCAATTCATAATCTCTCTTACTCTTCTCTAGTCATATACATGACTAGAGTCTTGCAGCCCAGAAGACCGAGTCATATACATGACTAGAGTCTTGCAGCCCAGAAGACCGACCATATCCTGGGCTGCATCAAGAGAAGCATGGCCAGCAGGTCAAGGGAAGTGATTCTCCCCCTCTACTCCACTCTCGTAAGGCCCCACCTGCAGTGCTGTGTCCAGTTCTGGAGCCCCCAACAGAAGAGAGACCTGGACCTGCTAGAACGAGTCCAGAGGAGGCCACGAGGATGATCTGAGGGCTGGAGCACCTCTCCTATGAGGACAGGCTAAGAGAGTTGGGGCTGTTCAGCCTGGAGAAGAGAAGGCTCCAGGGAGATCTTATAGCGGCCTTCCAGTACCTGAAGGGGGACTACAAGAAAGCTGGAGAGGGACTTTTTATAAGGGCAGCTTGGGATAGAACAAAGGGAAATCGCTTTAAACTGGAAGAGGGTAGGTTTAGATGAGATATTAGGAAGAAATTCTTCCCTGTGAGGGTGGTGAGACACTGGAACAGGTTGCCCAAGGAAGCTGTGGCTGCCCCCTCCCTGGAGTGGTCAAGGCCAGGCTGGATGAGGCTTTGAGCAACCTGGTCTAGTGGAAGGTGTCCCTGCTGATGGCAGGGGGGGTGGGACCAGATGATTTTTAAGGTCCCTTCCAACCCAAACCATTCTATGATTCTATGATAAATGCTATTAGAATCTAAGAAATCAAATATATTGTGTTGATAAATTTAATGGTTCTGTGAGGCAACATTTGTGAGCCATTCAGCTACTACAGCAGTAGGCAACATGAGAAACAGTCCTGCATGAATTAATATTTTTATAAAACAAACCATAAAAGGGATACACGTCAACGTTAGCATGGAGGAAGTCGTCAGATACCCAGATGACTTCAAAACATCCACTTCACGTTCTCTAATGCCCATGACCTTCCTTTGATAAGCAGGTTCCCATGCATAAAGTTTGAGGATCTAGACAATTAAACAAACATATTTTAATAAAACAAAAAAACAGTGACCATGCTTCAGAAAATAAGCTTAAGCTCCAAATGTCATTTTCAAATACTCTGCAATGCCAAAATGCAATGCCAAACTGCAAAAATTTGAATGTGTTACAAATGAAAGCAAGACCTGAGATAACTCTAAATTAGTTTGTTCTTATGGAAGATACACTCTAGTCACTCTTTATTCTTCAGATTTCAACTTGTCCCTCATGTATCATAAATGATGAGCTGGCTTATTTCAAAACTTGTTAAATAACAAAAATGAGACAAATTTAAAAGTTTTTTTCTTCTATGCTAAAATTTCACTCTGCTAAAGGTTTTTCAGACATTTATTAACCTTTTTTATATTTTCACTTAAAATGTGGTACTAAAATTAATGCACCATGGATAATAATCAAATTAAAACAATAAATATTATCCAAAACCACTTTAAACACATTATGTTAAAATGTTTTCTCTTTAAACTTTTTTTCATTACCAGCTGAAATATTATTCATAAAACTTTAGTTTTTTAAGTAACTTACTTTCTATCTTTACAACCTAAGAAAAAAGCGCAAAACCCTTATTAGTTGTGGCATTACCTTTATTCCATGTAACATTTCACCAAGTAGCTTGACTCGCTGATCCGAATACCTCATTTAGCTTTTCTGGTTAAGAGACAGCAATGTTTTCATTTTTCAATGAGCAAAAAAATTTGGAAAGTAAAATACGCAGTGTACTGTAGGCAGCAAATACCTTTTATACTATTTTTACCTTGCTGAAAAACATGCTAGCACTACAGTTACACTACTTTCAGATATATATGTAACAAAAAAAAAAAAAAGATAGGATAAAGGATTAAATATATTAAAATCACTTTATTCCCCTAAAATATCTTAAAGAGTACATTTCAACTTTTGTATTTTTTTCTTTTTCTTCACATTGAATTAAAATCAGAGAATCACAGAATTGCCTAGATTGGAAAAGACCTTTAAGATCACCAAGTCCAATAATTAACCTCACACTGACAAGTCCCGACTAAACCATGTCCCTAAGCACTATGTCTAGACAACTCCTAAATACCTCCAGGGATAGGGAGTCTTAACAGGCTTCCAGCTCCCAGGGTGTTCAGGAATGATGATATGGTTTTAAATTTCAAAATCACAAAGCAGGTAAATACAGACTCAATAATAATAATAATAATATATTATAATAACACTATATACACACATACATGAATATCTACACTTTATACATATATATGTATATACACAGGAGTTTGGAAGAAAGTTTCCTCTGCTACTGATTAATACATTGTTATTGAAAGAACTAATCAAAGAACCACAGAAATTATTCTCACTCCTATGCTACACACAGGATCTTCTTCATCTCACATTTTTTAAATACTAATTAACAGCCTCTTTAATATTCTGAGTCTTATTCATAAACAAGAAGAAGTTGTAAACTTTAACACGTAATTATTTTATTGTCCTTTGTATTTTTTCTCTCTTATACCACAGTAGGGACCCAAGTGCCTAGGCAGCTGCTGCACCTCACCCGCAAAAGAGGTGAGAGGGGTTTGGAGGTTGTTTTTTTTTCAATGCCTCTAAACTGTCACAGCCTTGCAAAAGAATTAATGGCGACCTAGAGTCTTCACTGCATGTTGCATCATCAGGGGCAGAATAAGACAGAGACAAATAATTGCCTTGTACGACCCAATGCAAAACTTAGGGTTGTAGTATTTTTTTTTTTTCAGCGGAGTTCACAGAAATGTTCATAGTAACAGGCAAAACAGTGCCAAGAGAACTGTAGCATCAGAGAAGCAGAAAAGAAATCAGAACACATGCAGTACCTCTATGGGAATCCCCATAATCTCAGTAGAATGTGCTAAATTTGAGTGAGCAGCTTAGCTTGAATAATAAATGTGGAAGAGGGCCATAATCCTACAAAATTCCTTATTTAATGGAATTAACTCATGTAATATGCAAAAACATAGCTATTTCCTAAATTGACTCATACAGTAATTTTGACTAATACAAAAGTATTGTTTCGGTATAATGAAAATGTAGGTGTCCAACATAAATACTAGTTTGGCTGTCAAACATATGGCTTTCTTACTGCAGTTATGCTTCCCCTCTCAACGAAAAACAGCTGCAGCTTGGCATTGTTTATTCATCTTGGGTTTAATTTAGACGTACTAATAGTATTCTTATACATGCATAATTTACCTCCCCCTTCATTCCTGTATTATAACAACTTAATCTCTCCTTATTATGCTTATTTAAATATCTCACCTTCAGTCTTTTTACTTTGGCTGCAATGAGCACGTTTATAGGTATAACCAAAAGAAGCACTGTAACACCTGCTAGAACTGAAGGGCCAAGTTCTTTCCAGAGAAAGACGACAGCCATGATGATCTGAAAAGATGCTGACCACAAGTTGATGTTTACAGCTAGCTCCATGAGTTGCTGAGCATCTGCTGACATCAGATTAACAATTTCTCCAGTTGTATAGTTTCGTTGTGAGGAATTTGCTAGAGTTAAGGCCTGTAAACAGAAAATACAGAGGTCACACACATGAACAATTCTGATGGGTTTAGCTGCCCAGGAGAAGCTAAAAGGACAATAATTAGAGTAAAGCTGAACTCAGTGAAACAGACTTTGCAACTCTTTATAGTAAATAAACAGGACAACATGGCACAAAGAGGGCTTAGAAAGCCTCAGCTTTGGCCTAGCAGAGAACTTCCCAGTGCAGGAACCAGCAACAGCAGGCTTCACAGCAAGCACACGTACAATCTCAGTGTGGCAGGCAGACACCACAAGCACGAGGTGTCTCAGGACTGACACCCAAACACATACACACACACAATCTCTCTCTCTCTATATATATATATATATATTAATGCCCCACATTTTTCCACTGTCACCTGAAACTCCTGCATGTAGCAAGACAGTGCTGCAGCAATTCACTCCAATATCCATCCCACATGCAAAGTACAGTCTGACCTGGCATTCTCTAATCCACTCTACTCAGAGAGGAAAAAGCTCTATCTCTACTCTGTAGCTGTGAAAACTTGCCAGAAGACAGGCCCACCCTGCCTCTGTTCCCCTGTTTCTGATCTGATATACTGACGTATCTTGATATATGACTTGAGAGAATTAATTCCTTTATTTAACTGATTTGCAACTTAGAAGTACAATTTTCTGTACTGTTTCAGAAAATACCTGATAAGTTTATGTCAAAAGATCAGTTTGACTCTCTTTAGAAAAGAGATTGTATTTTAAATTAACAAAGACAGTAATTCACTTCACATTTGGATTATTTTTTGGCTTCCTTAACTTGCACTTAATAGTTAAATACTGCAGTAAAAATACTAGTGTCGTGTTCATAACAAAGTGAACTAAAGGTGCAGCACTGAGAAACAGCTTCTCATATGCTACATATTAACAACATAGTAAACATTTTTATGCTTTGTACTTCTACATTATTAGCACCTGCATTTCTCTTAGCTAATAATGCTGCCACCTCAGCATATCTTATTAAAGGTGGAGATAAGTTATAGATAGATTTCCACAGGAGTTTGCCACCTTTAAATATCTGAAAAACAACAAACCTACTGGGCATTCAACTCAACAGCAAATCAGTTTCACTAAAATCAGGGGGGAAACTTCAACTTCCAAAGGAGATAACATGGCAGACTTCAGCTTCCCATATTCACTACGACTATACAGAAAAATCAGTGATCATATACACCCTTATGTCTTCCTGGACATCAAACCTAAACAGTTTTCCCAGTTCATTCTGTAAATTTTGGAAATTAACACATAATCAAAGTAGGAAGAGTTCAATTTCTACATATATCAATACTATGTGTCTATAGGTGGCTGACAAAAGTATGTAATTTCAGGATTAGAATCTTATAATAGAAAAACTGCTGAAATTCCAAATTATTATCAATAAATAATCATCAAAATATAAAGACAATCTGTTAACCTGCCTGGATACTTTCCTGTGCAACCTGGTGTAAGGAACCTTCTTTGGCAGGGGGGTTGAACTAGATGATCTCCTGAGGTCCCTTCCAACCCCTATGATTCTGATTCTGTGTTAGCCTGTCACCAGTGTATAACTTCCTGAGTTTTTATCATGCTGGTAAGCATACTGTCTTTTAACTCTGTGTATTTATTTTAGGTCTTGTTTTGAAAGAAAAGTAGAAGAATACATGATTACCTTTTTGTACATGAGGCCAACAACTGCAGTCTTGATTTTGACTGCAGGAAGCATGTTGTTACGCTGGTATAATTGATGGAGAAGAGTTTGAGAGAGAACTACAAAAAACAGGGCAATAGCATAGCCATATCCACTCCCATATGAACTAGGATGATTTTCACTGACCGTTATCATTGCTCTGAAAATGAAGGAAAATAAAGTTTAAATTCTCGGCATTAAGTCAACAACTAACAATTAAAAGTTCAGTACACTGACATACTGGCAACTTGTTTAATTAATTCCATTTTAAATCCAGATATGGTGGAACGTCACAAAGAAATACAATGTTAAAAAACACAGGTCTTATCTGTGTTCTCCAATTTGTTATGTTAGAAACAATTCTCAAATACAATTCTAGACAGGAATGTGCAATTGCTGATTTCATTGACAATGGAGTACAAATAAAGAATGGCATAAAAGAAAAAAACATAAAAATTAATTAGATATTTGTACTCAAAAGGGTTGCAACTATCAACCATGAAAGTGAGAGAGAAAAAAAATCTCGAGGAAAATTCTTATTTTTGTGATAGTAAAAAGTTATTTTAAATAACCAGTAACTGTGATGTCTTCAAACTTATTTTATGGTTAACAGTTCTGTTCAGGATTACACAAATTCAGGGTATAGTCTAGAAATTAACAATAATTATGTTCATTAACTTTTCTTCATAAACACACAGGGATTTGATAAATTCTTAACACTTCTGTGGTAAGCACAGTTTCTAAAAGCCACTTCCATCAACCTCATGGTACCAACAACATGATAACAAGAGAGTCACTGCAGTTTTCCATTTAATGCTGAAGCTGTAGATATTATTTTATATTTAAGAGGGCTTTTTAAAAATAGAGATGGAAAAATACTGACAAAAAAGCAGAGAAGTTAAGTATCTTGGTACTCTGTTTTTCTTAACATTTTATTTTATATTTAAGTATATTAAATACTTAAAGATGATATTGTGAAACTGAACTTCTGCTGGTTTTGTCTCAGTCCTTTGGCTAAGAAATTCCTGATCTCTTTGAGCTTTCCCTCATGAAATAATTTTCAGATAATGACTGAGGTGGGGGGTGAAAAAAAATCTTTACACATCTAAGCTGTTGCTTAGTTTGGTTTTGATACTGGTAACCCTCTAGCTTTATTATTACTGTAACACTCTGAACATAAAGTGAGACATATTAAAAACTTACTTCATTATTTGTGGACTCAGGAAAGCCAGATTGTCAGCTGTAACTTTCACAAACGCAACTTTAATCAATAAAAATTTAAATGTTTGCCATAATGGCAAAATCAAAGATGGTTTATGCAAACTTGTTTTTTTAAATAGCATTCTTTTGATGTAAGAAGCCTGCAAGATTACAAAAATATGTACAGAATTAAGTGAAAAAAATATTTCTGAAGTTCACTCACATTTATAAATATCAAATATGTAATGCTAACGGCATCCATCTAAAGCCATCACTGTCCTTATGATGTGAAGAAGTGCATTTCCTAGAGTTAGAAGAAAAGCTTTGGGGTAAGAAATGAAGTCTGGTTTTACTTAGCCTGGCTAGTAGTCTTTCAGGAAAGGATAAATATCATTTCTAGGGTTGCCCCAATCAGACGTGAATATAATTAGAAAATAATTTAATCTTCCAGTGATTATCACAGGTCAAAAAAACTGTATCAGAAAACAGAGGTAAGTTTCAACATAAATGTGTTATCATTTATAGCAGGCTTACAGCAATTTTAT
>NW_010333720.1:0-417 GCF_000700745.2 Antrostomus carolinensis
ACCTTGGGGTCCCCCAGCTTGGGGACAGCAGCTCTGGGACCTTGGGGACATCTTGGGGACAACAGCTCCAGGATCTTGGGGTCCCCCAGCTTGGGGACATCAGCTCTGGGACCCTGGGGACTTGGGGACATCTGCTCCAGGACCTTGGGGACATCGGTGCCAAGACCTTGGGGTCCACCAGCTGTGGGACCTTGGGGACATCAGCTCTGGGACCCTGGGGACTTGGGGACATCTGCTCCAGGACCTTGGGGACATCGGTGCCAAGACCTTGGGGTCCACCAGCTGTGGGACCTTGGGGACATCAGCTCTGGGACCCTGGGGACTTGGGGACATCTGCTCCAGGACCTTGGGGACATCGGTGCCAAGACCTTGGGGTCCACCAGCTGTGGGACCTTGGGGACATCAGCTCTGGGACCT
>NW_010333721.1:0-8021 GCF_000700745.2 Antrostomus carolinensis
AATTAGATTTAAAGAGCTTTGTCTCCATGAAGAGGACATGCAGCGTTTCCGGAACCCATTTTCTGTTGACATTGAAACTGTTGATCTGATTTACCAAATGGAATTGGCCGAACTACAGACTCGTGACTCACTGAAAGATGCATTCAAATCAAGCAGCCTTACTAATTTCTATGCATCTCTCCCCTCAGAGACATATCATAATCTCAGGAACCATGCACTCAAAATTGCAACCGTCTTTGGCAGCACCTATGTCTGTGAGCAGACATTTTCCCGAATGAAACATCTGAAATCTCCAATCAGATCCAGACTAACTGATGAACACTTGCATCACTTGCTACGGCTAGCAGTGACAAATATGGAACCTAGCATTGACCATCTCAGTAGCCAAAAGCAGGCCCATAGTTCACATTGAAATATTATTTGTTTTTGTTGATTACAATTGTTCTTCATTTTAAATATTGCATTCTTTTTTCCTGTTTTTTGTGCGCTACTACAAATAAAATATGTGCAATGTGCATAGGAATTAGTTAATTTTTTTCCAAACTATAGTCTGGCCCCCGACAGTGTCTGAGGGACAGTGAACCGGCCCCCTGTTTAAAAATTTTGAGGACCCCTACCGCAAAGCTTTGCTAAAGATGGAAACTTAAAAAGAAATTTAAAATGAATTAATCTTTCATGTGAACAACAGTATCTGCAATTATCAACTATTGTTTTTGGAAAACATTCAACTTATACCAGACTATCTACTGCGGGTTTGGAGGTTTTTTTAGCCATTCATTGAGTTGGCCATAAATATATACATAACAGAGAATAAATCGAAAAAAAATTCTGTTCTACTGTGGCAATTATGATGTTCCTACACCAAACAATGTTTTAGATGTTTCTAAATTCACTGCTGTTTCAAAATAATTTTAAAAATATTAAAAAACGCAACAAAAACTTCAAAAATGCTTTTCACCTAATGCAGAACACAGTAGCCATCACTGATTCTCTACTTAATAGACTAGAGTTCCACTGAACACCTATCTTGTATTTGCTGCTCAGGAGTACGGAAGTCCCTCTACAGCCTTCACAAAGTAAAGTCATTTAATTTTGAAATTAACCCTTTTTAAGTAGAAAAGGGAAGACTGCATGACATCCAGAGGTCCTTTGCAACGTAATTGGTTTTTTGCTTCCATGATTTGCAATTGAATCCCGGGCAAATCATGACTCCACTGTCCAAGCTAGAAACAATCAAAAATACACAGTGAAAATTTCTGATGAAACAGATCTAGACTATGGAAATCTGTACTCCAGGAATAAAACTTGTAAAAAGGCTAACAGCAATTAGAATCAAATGCAAAATCAATTTCCTTGTTTAGCTGTTCAAGGGTACCTCCTTTCTACATGTAAACATACACATACATCAGCACGTACATCTGTTAGTCTTCAAGGGGAAGTGTATCTCTTTTCTCAGTTGAGGGTTTTCAAACACTGAAATAGTAAGTACTGATATTCTGTCATTTAAGAGTCACTTGCTTCTCAGAATATAACTAGTAGTACATGCAGGGGAAGTGAAATACTTGCTTGGCTTGACTTATAGACTCTTAAGTGAAAATATTGCAGCTGTTCTGAACATATATAAAAACTTAATTTTCCAGGGGCCTTGACTCTCTATTTACTTCCACTTTTTTGTGAAAATACTCTCTTTTCCAGACAAGTATTTTTTCTCCTTTTGAATGCTTTGTGTGCATAGATCATGGAATGGAGTGTTTAAGAAATCCTATCATTTTGGTATTTAAAGTGGTATAGCTATAAACATACAGAAGTACAAATCTGCACGTAAACTCGTTAGATAAAATGTTTTCAACACTAAAGGTAAAAAAAAGAAAAAAGTATCTGCTTGGATTTCTTCCCCTCTTTTTTTTCCCCCCTTTTTTTTAAATGAAAAAATGCAGAGATGAAAGGAAAATAAGTAGCTTACCAGTACGCAGAAAAAAAGGGGTACATTCTTTCACACAGGAGTCTCAGTAATGCATTACTGTAAACCTTCTGGGTCTTAAAGCCAAAGCAAAAGCAAAATCCCCAACATTTTCCCTCTCTTTTCCTTCAAAAGATTTCTGTGGATTGAGGAGCCCTCAGAGAATGACTGGTCTGTTGATTATCATAGAAAGGGTTATCTATGAAAAGGCACCCTCAGCTCTGCCAATCTTACTGACTGTGAATAGAAAATAAAGTCTGAAATCACATTGGATGCCACAGGAGGTTTTGCTTGATCACAGAATGAAAAATCCAAACCCATACTTCCAAATCACATTGAGACTGTAATTAAAACACAAAAATAATTCTGTTAAGCTGACTCCCAAGCAGAAATGTTGCAAGCAAGGACAATAAAATAATCAGGAAAGGTTCAGTGCCATTGTACAATATATTGCTGGCTGTCAGGCTTGTGATTTTTGAGACAGTTTAAATAAATGATGTAAGAAATAGAAAGTTTGGCTTCAAGTCGTGCACTATTAATGAGATTTTGGCAAACATAGTTGCAATATTTATTAAAATATCTTGACAAATGTTAATATTGTGGCCAATTAAGACTTCTAGAATTCTTTTTGTGTTTTCTTATACTACAGATCTACCACAAATGTGAACTGGAGCTGTGCCATGCATTGCCATGCCATCTTCTGTACATGTTAGTTCAGTGAGCTGCCTGTCTGTTCTTGTTATGGAGAGCAAGCACATACTTTTTGCATCCTCAGGCCATCAGAAAGTTTTTTAAAAGTGCACGCTCCAGTTCAGTAGCCATGTTAGCATTGTGGACGATAATTTGGGGCAGAAAAATATTTTGAGTACCCAGCTAATGTGAAAGTCTGGCCAAAACATGATCTGCAGAAGTATAAAAATAAAGACCAAACATGGACTGCACTCAAAAATAGCCAGGGAAATATGGGTATCAAAGGATGCTGAGGAAACAAAATTATAAGAAGGACTATTAAAGACAAATACCATGAGAACAATTATCAGCTCATCTAAAGATCTCAAAAAAGAAAAAAGAACGAAAGAGAGAGAGAAAATGGAAGAATAATGCATAGAAATAATGAGAATGGACTGAGATATGGACATCACGGGTCAAAACTGAGTGTATCTATTAGCCCTTATCAAAGAATCACCCTGAGAAGAGCTTTATTTTGCAGTAGCATATAACACAGGATAGGCTGATTGCCTAAAAATGGTCAGAACCATTACTTTGGTTAGATACATCTCATGAGAGCAAACAAAAACTACTGGTGCTACAGACAGCCTGAGCTATTAAGGGTAACCGTTTAATTGGCCTGAATCAAACTGTCATTCCTTCTTCTTTACTAGTTCTTTTTGTTGTTGTTGTTGATGATGAATAGTTGACAGCTTTCCCGGAGCTTATTAATAATTTCTATTATTAATTAAATTCATCACACATATAAATGCAACTCAAGAGTTCATACTCATCATTATTTATGACTGCTTCAAATTTCACAATATGGATGCTATTAAGAAGCAAAAAGAGAATAAATACTAGTTGGCAATTAGTGTAAATGAAAAAAACATTAACACCTCTAACACCCTCCTAACCATGAACACCTCTTAACATCCTCTATGGCTGCTATTTGTGGCATCACAGAAGTCACTCAATAGGAGGAAAAGTTCCCGAGGCAACCAGGATACTAAGGGAAAGGAAAATACTATAGAAAGATTTAAAGAATTCTTTCTCTTGTAGCTTGGGTATCATATGACAGAGTCATAGAATCACAGAAGGGCTGAGGCAGGAAGGCATCTCTTGAGATCCTCTAGTCCAACACCCCTGATCAAGCATGGTCAGCCAGAGTAGGTAGCCCAGGACTGTGTCAGGTTTTGAGTATCTCCAAGGATAGAGACTCACCGACCTCTCTAGGAAACCATCCTCAAAGTAAGAGATTTATCTTAATTTTAAATAGTGTTTCCTGTATTTCTGTTTGTGCCCATTGTCTCTTGCCTTGTCACTGGGCACCACTGAGAAGAGTCCAGCACCACCTTCTTTCCTGTCCTCCATCATGTATATTTGCACAGTGATAAAATCCCCCTGAACTCTCTCTGTTCCAAGCTGAATACTCCCAGCTCTCAGCCTCTCCTCATACATAAGATGCTCCAAGTCCTTAACCATGCCCATGGCCCTGCCCTGGATTTCCTCCAGTACATCTCTGTCTCTTGTACTGGGGAATCCAGCACTGGACCCAGCACTCCAAATGTGTCTCACGAGGTCTGAGCAGAGGGAAGGACCACCTCCCTTTATCTGCTAGAAATGCTCTGTATAATGTAGCACAGGAGGTTTCTGGTCATCTCTTCTGTGAGGGATCATTGCTGGCTCCTGATCAGCTTGGTGTCCACCAGGACCCACAAGGCCTTCTGTGCCGAGTTGTCTTCTTTGACTCTTCTATAAGTTTCCAATTATTTTCTTCTGCAAAGGAAACTCTGATACAGACTTCTTGTATGATCCTTTATGATCTTTTCTGCCAACACAGATATTCCCAAGTCAAAAGATAATTTTTACTTCAGTAAGTATCCTGGGCCCAAAGCAGACAATGCCATGGAGGTACTACTCTTTATTTCCATACCCCTTCAATGAGTCTTGATCCTCTATATTTCTGAGAGTAGAGGGAACAATCCAGTCCTAAAATGATTTTGAATACTATCTACAGGTTTTGGTTATGTTTTGCTGAGTTGCTAAACTAAACATACAAAAAGAAAATCCTGAAGAAAAATATTTTTAAAAATAATTTTTATTAATCCCTTATATAATATTTTCCCCTTTCTAAGGCTCCTTCTGACAGCAATTGAACCTTCCCAACCCTCTGCCCTTTCTTTTTCCAATGAAGTACAAGTCAGCACAGCACACTGATTTCTCTTGCTTGTCAAAAACATAACTGATGTTTTAATCAGTTATTGGCACAGTTGTTGCAAAAAAAGGATTTCTTAGTTTGTTTTCCCTATCTTGCTGCTTCTGCAGTAATGCAAATATTCTGCAGCATCATGTTTTATCTGTGGCAACTGTGAGATTTTAAAATGTTCTTTTTATTTTCAAAAATATATCTAGAACCCAGAGGAAGATATGTGCAGTATTGCAATCTCACTTTGAAGTAAGCTGAAAGATGACCGAGGAAGTTCCTGTCAAAAAACCCACTATATGTGGGTGTAAAAATAATTAACTATAAATCAGGAGTTGACTCTCATCTGTAGTACTGTGCTTAATTCCTTACCTTACTAAGAGTTGTAATAGACATTGAAGGATAATGAAAAACGTATTACAAATGCAGGAAAAAAAGCAGGTGAGATAATGAACAAATTGGGATCACCCCATTTAGAAAAGATACAGAAGGATGTTTATTCTTATAATACAGTGTCTAGAAAAACCAAACTGAGCAGTCCTATCTTTCAAAGCTCACCAAATTTAAAACTAATGAAAGAAAATGCTGTGTAACTGACATGGCTAACCACTGAAACTGCTTGCTATATCAAGATGTCAGAAGGTGTCAAGAGCTCAGAGTATCTCAGTAGAGGAGCAGATCTCTCCTCATGAATAAGAACTTCTGAAGTTGTGGGTCTGAAATTAAAAGATAAATGTTGGTATAAACTACGCGTTTTAGATGACATGCCTTTATAACAGTCTGGAGTTAAAATACACATTATTTCGAATTTTATGTCACCATTTAGTTTATAATCTCTTAATTAATTTGCAGCTTAACACTTTCATCATGACCTTTCCTCCATGTTGAGACTTTGAGTTGTGGACAGTTTTATCACTGAAGAAATCAATATACTTAAAAGTGTGTGTTGTCTTTCCCCCAGTCTTGTTTATGGATATAAATACAGACTTATTTCTAAGTCCTCCTTAAAGGTTTCACTGATTGTTGACATCCCTCATGTCACTCATCATACCTCTTTGCTCACTTGTATCAACAATTACTCAATTCCAATGAAAACTGGGACAGTGATGTGAATCAGGGTAGTCAGATGGCTCCAAATCCCAGATACTCTATTTAATCTGGGCAGCACTTAAAATGTGCAGCACATTTAGCATCATAATATAGAACTGTAACCCAAAGGTATCCATAAACTTTCTGATTTTCATTTTATGTCTAATTTTACATTCTACAGGTAACTTTTCTTTCTTTTGTCTGGCGTTTTGTATGTTTTTAGTCTTTGCTGTTAATGAAACTATGGATGGCTGCATAAATGTGATTTACATTTTGTTCTGAATGTCTCTGAAATTCATTATGATTCAAAGCACTTCAGGGAGCAAGTTTCACAGTCACAGAACAGCAGCTGAGAAAGGTCTGTGTTTTGCACACACAACCACTTTAAAAACAACTGGTCTTCAAATTTTCACCATGTAGCAACGATTCCTTGCTATTCCATATGCTGAAATAACTTCCACCCATCTTGGCTAAGACCAGCAAATCTTGTCTCTTCTTCAGTGCTGCAGTAATAAAATGTTCTTGAAGGTCCCTTCAATTAACTTAACTGATACTGCACTAAACCAGACATTACTACTTTCCTGATCTGGTAACACAGTACATGGAGGAATAACTCTTATCTAAGAGATGGTAACAAATGGAAGGTGGGACTTCAATAACCAAAGCAGGTGTTTACACCTGTCAGGCATGAACGTGACAGTTCAAATGATCTAAGGAAATGTAGTGATTTATGAAATATTGCTTGGTAGCATCCATAATATTCCCAGATTAAAAAAACAAATTGTACAAAATACAACACTGCTAACTAATAAGAAAGAAGGGTGCGTGCATGAAATAATGGGCAGGGTGTGTGTTCATAAGCAGCCCATAAAAGAGGTAAAGTACACAACTGCAATGTTGCTGAATATGTAGGCAGTTTTATTTGAGACAGCTGGAGGACCTTAGCATTGGCAGTTTCATTCTCAGGTAAAATAAACAATGTGTCCACAATCCCACCCAAATATTTGAAGTTTATAGTGATGGGATAATAACTGTTAAGAGTTCGCATTTTTTGAGTGACTGATCTGAGAAGAGGAATAGAGTCACATGTCTAGAAATGTGGTAACCTGGAAGTTATGAAAATCTCTCTAATGTTCAGACAAGTTACTTTGTCTCATCTCAACAGTGGTACTTTTGTTGCACTAGACACAGAAGTGTACAATGCTTCCTTCAGACATATAAATTCAGCTTATTGATTTATTCTGTCAGCACAATGTTTAATATTGTAATCAAATTAGCATACTGTACTTCAAGCAACCTTGCTATCTTCAAAAATAGAGCAGTCTTCTTTACCTGGACAAAATTATTTTACACATTCCCTTGTCATTATTCAGTTCCAGAAATGATATAGGAAATTATCCTCCCTACACAAAATCCATGAAACTCTTCTTAGTATCTGAATAATTTCAAGATCGTTTAAAGTTTCTGTAACACAAAGGAGAGTTCCTTATTTAAAGTGACTTGAAACAGAGTGGAAACAGTGGTTTTGACTCTTTTGCATAAAACGTTAATCCAAAATGACAGTAATTTCAGATCTTTATGAAAGTATCTATCTATAAGATGTGAAGAACTTCAAACATAATAGTGGTGCAAACATTTATGAAACTGTCTTTTGTTTATTGTGCATCATTTCCTCACCACAATAACACTTTTGTTCACTGTTGTATAATTTATCTTAGTGCCACTTTAATTGTTCTTTCAGTGTTCATAGGAAAGAATCCTATTTGGGATAATTACTCACTTTGGAGATGATCTGCAATTTGGTTCATGAGCACCTCTGAAAATTACCCTGTCTGCAGAAGGCATTTTCCTGCAAGTGCAACATACTGGGTTTGCAAGAAGGGCTATCTTGTCTTTTTTCTTTTCCTTTGTAACTGTGTCATTATCCTAAGTTCCCCTAAAAGACTCAGCTAATTTTAAGGTGCCTTCTTAACATTTCAGTTTATGTAAGATGAGTAAGCAAATCCAGCTGGATCTCTTGGCAACTTGGGTCTCCACAGGGAAACATGTATTTCCCTA
>NW_010333721.1:8058-12224 GCF_000700745.2 Antrostomus carolinensis
AATTTCATTTGTACTGAATATGCAGTCATCAATTAATTTAAAAATAAAGTAATCCTTGCAAAACCACTATGGAGATGCTTTTTTACAAACAAGTTCGGTCACAGCAAGTTTACAAATCCTCAGTTCTTGTAAACTGACTTAAGTGCAGTGATGATAGTTTAAAATGGTTGCCAGAGCCTAATTTTGCCAGTTTTATTCATACCAGCTGATAGGCTACTGTATAAACAATTGCACTGAGTGAAATAAGTAAGTAACATGGAGAAAAACTAATTATTCCTGTCTTTTTGCTAACTTCACAGGTGGTAAAACTTTGTAGAAAAGCTGCATATGACAGCACGATTGTGAAAGCTGGAGGCTACTCTGTGCCAGATAAAAGATAGGGAGCTTACAGATATATCTAATTAGATTCTGAGCATGTTATCCCAAAAGATCTAAGGTACTAATCAAACATGTATGTAGTATTAGGTAATATTTTCCCCTCTTTTCCCCTGAGATTTTTCCAGGAAGTCTTTTCAGTCACTGGAGTTGTATTTTAATTGCTTCAAGAACCTATCAAAGTTGATTTCCGCACCTTTGGAATAACTGCCCTGACAGAATGATTACTATGCTTCTTGATGTTGCATCTCTTGGCAGTTCATATGGGATAATACTCACTGTGGTTCATTTCTGGTCTTATTTTTAAAACTTACATAGCATGAAAATGTTTGCTTTCTCACAAAATGTTTGTTATGCATGCGATACTACGCAGAAACCACGTTTTCTAATTCCCTAGTCTAAGTACAGCCATCAAACTCCATGTCAGGCTTCTTCCCCAATAAATAGCATGCTCTTTAAAGATAAATGTCATTAGCCAAAGAATAGCAAAGACTACAGGTGTGTTGTTATTAATTCCAATTAGTGTTTTACAGCACCTTGAAATGCTCATCTTTTGGTTCATTTAATGCATGGTTGCAAACACCAAGAGTCATATGGATACAGATAGCAGCAAAGCTGACCACTTTTTCTGTGTCTTTCTAATCTGTTTGTGTGACCTCAGTGTGATATGCTGTTGTGGTTCACTATGATATGCTTTTTTAAAGGTCCTTCTTCTGTAACAAATGAGTTCTTCCATAAGCAGCAGAAACAATGAAGCCCTGCATGCTTAGGTACTTTGTCCCCTCCTTTCCATCCCTCCACTGCATGGTCATACCTTTTAAGTGGTATACATGACACAGTACTTGGAGCTACATGTCTATAGATGCATGAACCAGCTGCAGTCTCCTCCTTCAGCAAGGTCTCTCTCTAAAGAGTACTCATACAAGAATGTGATTATCTTTGAGATTTATATCCATTTTTTTGTTGCTGTTACTCCATCGCTTCAGAGAGGCGAAGAGCAGGTTCCCCTTTTCCTTGAGAAGCTGGACTAAAACCAGATTTCTCCAAATCCTGCAGTAATGTGGCATGGACAGTTTACACTGCAGGTTCTGCTCACTGCTGCGGACAAGTAATTAGGCAGACTTCTGAGGTCAAGGAATCCTGTTTGTAAACAAAGTGACCTTATCCCATTTCAAAGGAGGAGCACTGGCTACTCAGATCTGACACCAGTGAAATTATCATATTTACGCTAGAAAATAAACAACCTTGGGATAGTAGCATTCTTTCTATCCTGTTTAGTTCTTGTGGGGCAAGAGACTTCCTACTTGCTTCCGTGTTGTGTCTTGGCAGGATGTCTGCTGTACATGTCCTTGCATCTATGCACCTGTGAAGATCAAGGTGCTTCTGTAGTACTTTTGGCCCTTAATTAAAGGAGACTATAACAGATGTTAAGGTATGCACACAAGTTATTTTATTTGTTAACAAATATTATTTATTAATACTGTTTTTATTTTCTCTATTTATTCCACTTTGCTGAAGGATAGTCCAAACATGTTAAAACCAAAGACAAATTTGATAAATTTGGCATCTTATCCACTTCATAGTGAAGGTTCCTTGCTTTTGGCCCAGTAAGATTTATATTTATTTTACTTTTAAGGTTTTTATCTAATATTTGTTTTCATCATCTTTCCATATTAATGATGTCTATTTGTGTAGCTGGGTGCTGGGGCTGAAGGACCTGGGAAAATTTCTTCATCAAAACACTTCCTTTGGTTGACCTTTCCTGAACCCGCACTAAAGGCTCCAGCTAAAAGTTTCTGGAACTAGGCATCTCTCCTGACATTCGGAGGGAGAATGACTCCTAAACATATATACACTTCTCACCTAAAAGATTTTGCTGAAGCTGCCATATTTTGGATTTCCTAAACTGTATGAGGAGTTAACAGTTCCATGGTCACTTAACTATACATGAAAATGACCCTATCCATTTTATACTAGGGGTGGTGGTTTAACCCACAGTAGGACCATGTGGTCCTGCACTCACTCCCCCAACCCAGTGAGATGGGAAGGGAATCACAACAAAGGGGCACAGATTAGAATGAGGACAAGGACGCCTCCCTCACCAGTTATGGTCACGGGCAAAACAGACTCAACTTGGGGAAGAAAAACCAATTTAATTACTTGCCATTCATCCAAGTAGCACAGTGAGACGTAACACCCACATCTTTAAGACACCTTCCCCCACCCCTCCCTTCTTCCCAGGCTCAAATAACTTTGCTCCTGATTTCTTTACCTTCTCCCCCGTAGTGGCACAGGGGACAGGGAACAGGGGTTGCAGGCAGTTCACCATTGCTGCTTGTCTCAGCATGAAAGTCCAGAAGAAGATGTTCCAAAGTGAGCTTCCCATGGAGTCACGGACCTCTTCAGGCACAGCTCCTGGCTCTGGCATGGAGATGTTCAGAGGCTGCAGGTGGGCCTCCAATCCAGTGCACCTCCTCGCCCCCCGGCTCTGTGGGTCCATCCCCCTCTTTGGAATCAAGTGACTCTAGGGTCTCAACTTCAGTCACACTCGCCCTCAAGCTCAACTTTTCTGCTCCAGTGTGGAGTCCTCCATAGCCTACACGTGGGTATCTGCTCCACTGTTGATCCTCCAAGAGCTGCAGCAGAGCTCCTTTACCTTCCTACTCCATGTGGTTGGACTGGGTGTCTGAGTTTCTCTATCCTCCCCCTCCTCCTCCTTCCAATGAATCTCTCCCTCGTCTTTTGTTCCAGTCAATGGCCCCTCCTCCAGGTTTTCTCCACTTTCTTCTTTTCAAGACAGTCCTTCTCACAAATACGGATTTGCAGAGACGTTTCTCTATGGCCAATTGGCTCAGCCTGGGCTGGGAGGGGTGTACATCTTGGAGCCAGGTGAGCTTTCATGAAGCTTCTCACAAGGTGGCCCCTTCCCCCACTACCACTCCCCCAAACCAAACACATTAGGTTACAAAAATCTTTTGTTCCAAGAGCAGGGCCATGTGGTCTGTAGTTGAGCAAGAAGGTTCTGTTTTCAGGTGGCGTACACTGACCAACCAACAGCACAAACTTCTCGCTCTACCCTCTACCAGTATTCTCTGTACATGTCCCCAAGTATCCCAAACCACCATCTTCTGAGGAAAGCTTTCCAGTTTTATCATATAACTTGTTGATCCCTGCAAGATCTGGCTACATAATTACTTCCTCCTATATTTTGTAATTTTATAAGACTACTGTGCAGCTAAAGTCAAGCTGAAGATACTGGTCGTGTCATTTGTATTAGTTTTCTGCAAAGGGACTCTCCTCCTCCCCAAAACCCAAATCCTCTAGAAAAGGGCAAAAAGGGGATCTGAAAAATTATTAGGGTTGTGTTAATTTGGATAAATCTTTTATTAACTACTAGCACTACTGCTTCACATTGACATAAATCCACTTCTATCTCCTTCCATGTATCATACAGGGGGTAAGGTGACAAATTTATAGAGGCTGCTTTGGAGACCATATCTTAATTAACATTAAAAAAAAAATTACCTCTTCAAAGTCAAGTTGGACAAGAATCCATCTGTTCTTCCTTTCACTTTAGTTTTTTTTTTTTTTTTTTTTCCTTACAAAGAAAGGTCCTCAGTGAGCCAACACCGAGGCATCAAAAAGGCAGGCAATTATTTTTGTATCGGTTTTATTTCACGCCGTCGTAAATAGCGGTGGTATTTCCCCCTCTGCACTACTAACAGAACTCCGAGCTCGCGAGTTCCCAGAGAGCGAAACGAACCGGTATAAACCCGAGGGGCTCAGCTGCA
>NW_010333722.1:0-260 GCF_000700745.2 Antrostomus carolinensis
TGGTGGAGTCCCCATCCCTGGAGGGATCTAAGAGACATATAGACATGGCACTTCAGGACATGGTGGAGTTGTCTGTGTTGGTTTTATGGTTGGACTCAATGATCTTAAAGGTCTTTTTTAACCAAAAACACTCGACAACCAAATAATTCAATGATTCTCACTCATAACCCATCCTGAGCTCTTCTCAACCCCTCTCTCTGCTCTGCTCCTTCATTGCTCCTTCCACCATCACCATTTCTCTGGCCACGGCAACGTTCTCA
>NW_010333722.1:305-1263 GCF_000700745.2 Antrostomus carolinensis
ATGTGAGGAAGAATTTCTTTGCTGAAAGGGTTCTGAGGCATTGGAAGGGGTTGCCCAGGGCAGTGGTGGAGTCCCCATCCCTGGAGGGATTGAAGAGTCGTGTAGACATAGTGCTGAGGGACATGGGTTAGTCATAGGGGACTTGTCAGTGTTGGGTTCATGGTTGGACTTGATGAGCTTCAAGGTCTTTTGCAATCAAGACAATCCCTGCTGATGGCAGGGGGGTTGGAACTGGATGATCTTTAAGGTCCCTTCCAACCCAAACCAGTCTGTGATTCCCTGCTGCTCTCCCCACTGGTCACACTGGTGGGTGCTGGGAGCACCTTGGGTGCAGCTCAGATTGCCATGGGTTGGGTTCCCCATCAGCATCCTCCCCAATTCCTCTTTCCCAACTTTATCTGTGTAGAATAATCACCACCAAATCGCTTCACCACCCCTTTCACACCATAACCTCCCAACCTCTAACCACTCAGACCTGCCCTATCACTCCACTCCCAGCAGATTCCATAGGATTACTCCTCAAACCAGCAGCAGTTTGGGAAAACATCCGGTGCCACCGCTGGCACGGCCGGTACCGGGGATGTGCCACCGCTGTGCCGGCTGTCACTCACCCGCCGGCTGCTGGCTCTGAGCTCGAGCCTTCTCCTCTCCGCCTGAGCGTGGGCTTGGGAGCTCTTTAATAAAGAATAATAGCTCAGACCTGCTATGCCCCTGTGTTTAGCACAGACTAAATTTCTCCTCGCTGTGCTCCTGCTCACTTGGCAGCTGCCGGCGTTCAGCCTGGCCCAGCGCCCGGGCCGGTCTCTGCCGTGTGCTCTGAATAGAGACACAACAAAATAAATTGGTTTCCTGGCCGGGCTGGGTGGGATGAGAAGCTCGTGTCACACTCAGGACCCTTTCCCAGTGCCCAAGGGGCAAAGTCCCCACTCTGGGTGACACAAGAGGAGTGGTGTGTGCG
>NW_010333723.1:0-13089 GCF_000700745.2 Antrostomus carolinensis
CCACCACTCTTTGGGACCAGCCATGCAGTCAGTTTTTCACCCAGCAGCAAGTATGCCTGTCCAGGCCATTGGCCGACAGTTTCTCAAGCAGAATGCTGTGGGAAACGGTGTCAAAGGCTTTAGTAAAGTCCAGGTACACTACATCCACAGCCTTTCCCTTGTCCACTAAGCAGGTCACCTTGTCATAGAATAGTTTAGGAAGAGATTAGAAGAGACTCATATAAAGTTTGTTCCAAGGTATAAGGCCCAAATACAAAGACTGGGACTATTTTTTCATCACTTCTTCACAATAACTCTACAGAAGAAGCCTAGACCTACTCAGTCCTTTCCTCTCCACTAACTATTTACTGAATTTTTGCAGTTATCCTGCAAATACCCCTCCTTTAAGCCTGTAGAGCTGAGTAGTTTCTGGTTGATAAACTCATTAATTGTGAAGTCTCCATCCTAGAAGAAAAATAACACCCAACCATGATGAGTTCATAATTCAGTTGTTCCAAAGACCTCTTACTTTAAAATATCTTATGTCTTCTGTATGGCTTGCTTGACACAGTAGTTACACATTCCAATTTTCCATAAAGTCTCTTCCTTCTGTAAGTTTTTACCATTTACTGCCAAACTGTTAACATGAACATTACAAGACTCACATTATCTTTCATACCTAAGAGTCTTCCATCTGTAGGCCCAATGCCTGCTAAAAAAGAATAAACTTGCAAAACTCCTATGGGATACTTAACTTACATCAAAAATGTATTAATGCTTAATCTTCAGTGATATTTAATAAGGTCATTGTCTCATGGACAGAAGTACAAAGGACAAAGTACAAAATTTTCTAAGAAGTAACTTAAAAGGAACCCTTTTCCAAAACCCTTTCAACTCACTTCTGATCTTACATTAAGAAAAAAAAAAAACAAACCCACGGCATATCCTTTTCATGGTTGCTCCTCATTTCCATGAATGAGAAGGATATTGTGCTAACATCATACTAACGAGTAGTTATATGGACACTTGGGTAAAAATGGATCTCATTGCCCAGTGAGTTGCCCAGAGGAAACAACATGCAAACTTCCTTTGAAAGTTCCATTTTCTGAAGTTATCTGAATACAATAAACTCAAAGTAATTTACTACTACCAAAGTGACTAATAATGGACTAAAGCCTATCAGAATACTGACAACTAAAACTTCTAGCTGTGAAATGTATCTTTTTTTCAGAATTATTGGTTATAAAAACACTAGGAAGAGCCAGCTTTGCTCAATTTAGAGCAATGATTTGCTATCCAGATCACTTCAAACTGAGGAAAGGATTTAAACCCTCATCTTCAGCATCACAAGCAGGACTCTTAATCTTCAACTCTATAAATCACTTTTTCCCTACTCGAGAAGTCTAAATGATCTTACTCTCTCCCAAGTCCATCCTAACTGAGCAATTCACATTTTACCTAGAAAATTAACTTCTTAACACAAAGCAGAAACAAAACAACTTTCCAGGACAATCTGAAATTAGACATCTGTTACCTCCTGAACAAGTCACACACAGACACATACACAAACATCCCATACTTTGAGAAAATTTCAAAGAAAATAACTTTAAAATAGAACTTAATGAGAACAATCAGATATAAATATTAAGTGCAACCCGTCAAAATTACAGATATGGGAACTAAGTTAAAGTATGAACATCAGGATACAGACATTTTTCCTTTAGCCCCAATGAGTAAATATTGTACTGGACAGAAACTAGGCAGATCCCATCTGCCTACCAAAATGGAAGAGAGTATTCCTGTACCCTAGTGCTAAAACACACTAATCCGAGAGAGGCTGATGTTAGAGGAAAGCCTAGTAACAAAAATCACACCAGCCTTGAAAAAAATCTTCTCCTACCAGGTTATTCATCTCCCCTCGAATGATTACAGAAGAGCTCATATTGCAAGAACAATGGCAAAAAGCTGAACAAAGCTCTAAATTTCGCAGTATCAGAGAGCATAATGCAGTTTTCCATCCTTGTCAATTCTCCTCGCAAACTTGTGAGATCTTAAAGCCTTGTTACACACACTCCTTGCAAAGCTTTTCAGCTCCCTATTTTAGCAATCAATAGGTTCAAGCCTGATTGAAAAGCATACCGATGACAAAGTTCTATCAATTAAGTTATAAGAAAACCCTCATATTGCATGGGCTTCCCTCTCACTACATAGCACTAAATTCTAGTGATTATGAGGAAATTCCTGCAAACTTCCAGCCTGTTTCTCAACAGCTGATACCATTTCTGTGCCATTATCAAGTGCTTGCAGCTGTTCATAAACTCCAGGTCTTAAATGTAATCAGTAACAGGAGTTATCATAACGTAACTAATATAAAAAACCTATTTATACCCTAAGAATGCACTCATTGAAAAATCCAATTCTGATCACAACACAATCTACTGTATCTTGTTTTCCTGTGGATATAAGTTAAGAAGCAAACAGATAGACATACTGGTATGAAGCATATGCATACATACATACCAGAAAAAGGCAGGAACATCAGTATCCTAATTAGAAGCACAGGCACACCTCTAAAGATAACTGAAACACATTTCTCTCTCGAGACTTAAGTATTAAATATAATGTACACTATTGGGCTAAAATATGAGCTGATTAGCTGCAAATGAATGTTCTGTGACTGAAACAGGAGAAAAGAAAGTTCATACTGTTATTAGAGCAGAGAGGTCTAACTTATTCCTCTTAATTCCGCCTCCCACAACTGTCCTGTCCTTCTTGAAAAATCTTCTTTGGCCTGATTAGCACTTTTTTTTTTAATCTTCCCATTTCATGACTCCCACCAGGACTATAACATGAGACATAAGTATGCTTTCTTGAAGGTTTCCCTTTATCTTCATTCCCAAATTAAAGGCAGTCATGAAGGCATGAATTCCCTCAGAAGTAACAGCTTCGAACATGCTGAAGACAAACAAGGAGAATATGGTGAGTGATCAACTGTCATCCATTTATCTTTGCAGGATTTCACCACTTGGTAGAGATATATCCCATCCTGTTAATAGAAATATCGTAGAATCATAGAATGGTTAGGGTTGGAAGGGATCTTAAAGATCATCTAGTTCCAACCCCCCTGCCATCAGCAGGGACACCTTCCACTAGACCAGGTTGCTCAAAGCCTTATCCAGCCTGGCCTTGAACACTTCCAGGGAGGGGCATCCACAACGTCTACAACCTGTTCCAATCAGCTGCTAGAAAAGTTTGCAATCCCTGAGCCCTGCAATCCCTGACTGAAAGCTGTATTAGTCTTGCTTCTGCAACACACACAAAAGAGATCAACGTCAGTTGTCAGTAACGGGATTCTGATGCCCTTCCACTGCCTGGCCATTGTGGTTCCTGCTATACAGGTACCAAACAAAAGACTACTTTTATCCTAAAGGTACTCATCTAAGTAATCTGAAGATGTCAAGACATGGATATCAGTTGTACACTACCATACTGTGAAATAGGCTGCTGAGAAGGGTGAAAGATCTCAGGTTTATTGTTAGTTTCTATACTTTTTCTTACACAAGGGAAACTTGGTCCTGAAAGCAAAGGCAAGTAAAGCATGGAAAAGATATAAGGAGACAACTTAAAAAATGAGTCCTTTTTCTATCCTAATAGTCCCATATCCAATTGGTCTGACTTCCATTACAGTTCTAGATAGATATCTTAAATACATCGGCACAGCATAAATATGACCACTGCAAAGAGTTAAAAAGATAACGAAGCAAAAATTGGGGGGGGGGGGAAAGATATTGTATTAGTGGCTCTGGAATTATCATGTGAAAGAACAACTAAATCTTTAGCTGTCTATTTTAAATAACTTACAAGAAGATACATGTGTATAATTAATACAAAATTGTTTTACCGATCACGAATATTTAAGACTATTCTATACTGATCAAGTTAATTCCACCTGGTGAAAACTAACCAGGTTAAATGTTGATGTTATGCAGAAGTATGTTTTGTTTATGTAAAATCTGAATTGTTACTATTGTGGCAACATTTATGCACAGAAGTAGAATGGAGGTATTCTTCTGCTTGTTTCTACAGTTCTCAAGTTCTTACCTGAATAGATAGTAACTCTCAGAATATCCAAAATGCAACAATAGGAGGATACACTAAAAACTGCACCAAAACTCCTAACAGAAATTGACCAGAGTTTGAGCTCTTGTCTTCAGTTAATGCCTCAACATTAGAATAATAAAATTTTACTATGATAAAATAATTTAAAATTTCTGATCATCTCATACTAGTTTAAGTACCACAAAATGTATGGTAAACTACCTGGTATTCTCTCCATCTGTTGCACAGCTTTTAATTCAAAGGAGGTGAAAGTTGTAAACCTTCAATAAGAAACATCTAAGTGGCCAGCTTTACCATAGCATTTCAGGTAATTTAACTATTCATCACTGACTACTCTCATCTCATTCAATCCTAGGTAAATATTATATTGTTTACATTGTAAAACAACACTAATCAATGAGATGACAAAAGTAGACCAGAACAGGACCACAGGAGTTTTGTAAGACCAGAAAAGATAGTTGAGGAAAAACAAAATGGAGAAAAAACACAAGAAGTACAAAAATACATAAGGCTATGTCTCATTTTTATCTGGTTGAAAATGAAAACTGCTGTGGCAAAAAAGAAAAAAAAAGCTACGGAGTCTCACACACATGGCAGACATGAACTTTAATTCTAAATGTACATGCTGAAGAACACTGTAATTTAAGTCTTTTAAGAATGTAAAAAAATCAACCTATTGGGGAATAGAAAGGCCCTCAATACTTTGGGAAGAGTACTGCTTCAAAAAGCAACAGAATTCAAGTCTTTCAGTTTAATAATGCCTTTAACAGCAATCCACATAATTTCTTCAATATGAATCATAATGTTAATCTAGAATACATTATACAAATTATTAATGTTATTAAATACTATTCCAATTAACCTAGACTGTGTGTCCCTGAAGTCAGATGGGAATGTTTATCTGTTTTGATCAAAAGACAGTTCAGACAGTGGTCCATAAAGGGAAGATGTCGATAGTGTTCTGCTGTTAGAATACAGAATTCTGTCTCGCATGCCCCACTTATCACAGTATCACTTACTGACAATGCCACCAATGAGAAGCCACCTGGAAAAAGATCTATCAATAAAATATTTATTTAATCATGGATCTGACTATGGCAGGTAGGCAGCTGCTAGAAAATGACCTAAACTTCTCAGTTCTCCAGTCTAACCCTAAACAAATGCACCCACCTCTAGAAACAATTATGAATTAGAACAGTGTTACGATCTATCACATCTCATTCCCTTATAATTATTAGGATTCACGCTCCGCTCATCAGAGTTTAATCTTTTGAAGCCAAACTCAGTAAAACTGAGTTATCAAAAGTGACTCAGCAACATTAGAGCGGAAGTTCCCTGCAGTTTCAGCTGGCTTTAACTGTCAAGTCTCTTCTATATTCAAGGAAATTGAGACTGTTTTTATCACTGTCTGCTCTAGCCACCTTGTAATTACATAGTACTGTACAAGACCAAAATACCAGGTAGTCAACCCAAAATTCGTGAGATAAATATTAAATCACTTTTTGAGAACCAAGGTTTCCAAATTTACAGAGAAGGATTTCTACACAAAGAGTTAGATCTACTGCAATATACCAGAGGTCTCTTGTTCCAAATATAGCTTCCCAAATGGCACAGAAGAGATGGTTTCTTGTATTGAGAAAACAGACCTAACAGAAAAGATAAGAAACTTCAGTTTTGACTTTCAGGCTGATGAAGCCCAAAACAATCAAAATGAAAAGAATGATTAAAATCATTCCAATTTGACAACCACTGACAAAATGTCTACCAGAACCTCTGACAGTACTGATGATTTTTTAATTCTATATAGCTACAAATAGTAAAAATTTAAGTCTAACATTTGCCTGATGTAAGTGAACTAAACAAGTTTGCACAGGCAATATCTTAGTAGCCAGAAAAGTTAAAGTGACCTTGTTTTCTTGTTCATTAGAAAGGGAAAAGAAACCCAAACAAACAGCATGTTATTTTGTGAAGTTAGAATGTTTAGAGTCTTTGCTCGGGTTGTTTTTAACCTTGTACTTTGCTGCTGTCCAATTTGTAGTAACATTGAGGGTTGATGTGATGTCTGACAGAAAGCAATTTCTTTTCCCTATAAGAAAGACATACTAATGAATGATACAATACAAAAAAAGATGAAGTAAAATGCAAAAAGAAAGGGAAAATACACAAACAAGCAGTTATTTCCTCCTGTATCAGATAGCTTGTGCTAGGCCACCTCAGTATAAACCAGGTGATATTCCTTACTGCTAAAATGAGAAATTGTTCAAATCTGCCTCCTGATTTTTACTTATACAGACCTGTGACTTTCTGCCACAGTGTTAAGGTGACTGGTCAAAGCACAAAGGTACATGCATTAAAACTGCAAGTTTTAACAGGGCTCTAATTTTGTAACAGCAATAAATGTTCCCTTGATGGGAGGGTACAGACACTTAAATGAAGAACAGAGAACAGAAACTGGAGCAGAAGACCAATAGATGAGACACTACAAAAAGGAGTCCAACTGAATCACCTTATATTAGAGATTGCATGTAAAAACCTTGACCTCTTTGTGTTGTTTCTGTGTAGGACGATTTTTCTGTTCATCTGTAAACTGGTTGGAAAGACTTTTTCCCTTCCCTTCTGCCTTTCAAACTCTAAGCCTTTTTTCTGCAATTTAAGGGGAAGACATGGGAAAACCAGATATATCTTTAGGAGCTGGAAGGAAAAAACATAGAGAACTGGTAAAGGAGGATATGTGTAAGGCTTTCCAACCTGGACAAAAATCTGGTACGAAACAGACAAGACTGGAATTACAAAGTAAATTTAATTAATGCATCTTTTGGTTGGAAATGATATTTCAGCCCTTGGAAATTGCTTGTAAATTCACAAATTATTACATCTCAACAAAAAAATCCTTTTGTTTTTGCATTGTTTAAAAGTCAAGAGAAAACAGGTATTTCAGCCAAAAAATCCATCATGAAAAAGTCTAGAGTATCAGATGAAGTTTCAAGTAGGTACACTAGAAGACCCTGAACTGTAAATAAAAAAAAAATAAAAAGGTACTCCAATTCCAACAGAAGGTACTTCAATTACAACAGTCAATGCTCAATATTATTTATAAACTTAGAATAGCACACATTTAAAGAAACACCTGGTCTTTGTCAAAAATTTCCTCTCGGTTCTTCTTTGCCAAAGAGCTCTACATTAAAATCTTTGTTAACGCAAGAAGAGAAGTGGCATTCCACTACAATAAAATGTGTATTTGAGGTCTCTTTATAGAATTGATTTCATGGATAGAACATTTTGGGAGTATATTTGGATTCTAAATGATAAAAATATCTACTTCTTTAGAACATCAAGAAAGACAAAAGAGGCAATATAAAATTCCAAAGATTTGAGTGATCTTCACCTTGAGATTTACTTGAGTTTAATTTCTGCACTTCTAATTTAATTTAAAGAAACAAGGTACTAATTACCTTGAACTACTTTTGTGATGAAACACTTTTTGGCTTATCCTTGAGCAGGGCAAGAACTGTCACTCCAGTGCAAATGATTCAGGTTTTGTGTTCAGGAAAACTTAAAAACTAAGGTTTCATAAAACTGTAGTAACCTCTTTTTAGTTCATATGACCAAAGAAAACCAAAAGTATACTAAAGAACAGAACATGTTTTCTTACGGTTAACATTTTTTCCCTACTAACATCCATTTTGATCATAATTAGAGACATAAGTACAAAGTGTTTTGTATTTTCAGTTCTTTGTCACATCTTAGAGAACACAGACTCTCAGTCACAATTAGATTTTCCACACAAGTTCACATCCTCCACCTAGTAAGAGCAAATGATTGATTCCTCAGAGGAAGGCAACTTTTCCCACCGTGAACCTAGCTGATCCTGCTGTGTTAGACATGAGGGGATAGCAGGGGTTTTTTGGCCTTTTCAGATAAGTCTTTCACCTCCAACATAAAATTCAGTTTATCTGAACATATATAAATTTAACATTATACATGCCAAAAAGCATCCACTCTCTCCTACATTTCTTACAAGGATACCAAACTTAATGATTTCCTACAGAACGGATTACGCAATCCACAAAGTGGTCTTGCCATCCATACGTGCAGCTGTTGATTTCACGTCCTTATTGTTCCCCTGAGGATGAGGGCATTAAATACATAATCCCACTTGTGAAATGTCTGAAAGTTCCACCTTCCCGAACACAGGTGTGATACCATAACATCAACTCCACAGGGTCACCTCCATTAAATGTTCCACTGAGCACAGGCCATCTGAGGCACAAGTCTGCATGTTTTCAGCAGCACAGTGCGGGCCTGTTCTTTCCAATCTCTCAGCTCTCCCTCTAGGGTAATAAAATTTGTCACTGCACTGACTCTTTTTTTTACTCCTTGTTTTGATTCCCATCATTCCCCTTTCCTTCATTTTTTAAATTAAAAGAGAAAAAAATAGACAAGGTTGCTTCTTAAAGAAAATTTGTTCTATTTACTGTTAACATGTCATGATTATGAGTTTGTGAGGATATAACGCAAAACTCTTGCAAATTGCAGAAGGGGAAAGGGGATGGACAGATGTGCTGATGAGGCACACTGAATAATGTTCACATACACAAGACATCCCACTTCCCAAGCACAGAGTCAGCTCCCTATTCTGCTGCGTGGCTTTCACCAATTATTTTCGTAAAAACTTATTTCCAGTAAGCCAACCCCATAGACAGACATGCTGTTCAAGCAGCATGTTCAATGTTTTGAGAGGCTTATGATAAAAGATCATCAGAAGACAGTAAGAACTTCAGCTTAGAAAAACAAGAATTCAAAATAATGTCAATAATCTGTTCAGAAGAGGAAAGATTTCAGATGTCACAGGTACTATGAATAAGAGAGTAGATATTTGTGACAACTTCTTTTTTCCCTAGAAGTAGAAAATCCTTTCTGGAGAGAAAAATAAGTCAGAAGAGGCATAACTTTTTTCTTTTAGAAACACCCATTCTGATAACAGTCACTTGCTAGACATAAGCAGAAATTCACTCTGTAATTTTTCTTCATTATGCCTGAAATTAAAAACACTGCAGAAAGAAAGCAATATAAAAGAAGAATCATTGAAAACATATGTAGATCATCACAAAGGCAACAGAAAAAAATTCTGGCAGCTGTCAACATTATTTAAAAAAAGAAGTCCTTAAGTGTAGCTGGTTTCTCTTAAGAGTTAGGAAACCATCAAACTGTAACAGTAATATCCATGACCTTGGGGGCATATTCAATGAAATCTTTGTGTATGGATTAGGTATTTGCAGACAGAGCTGTTAGAAAGTTGGCAAAACAAGAACATAGGGTGGAAACATGACATTTCCAAGCACAGCCTCCACAGTCAACTGTGGGAAGTCAAAGTCAGAGTCAGTTTACTTCTCTTTGCACACCTGCTTAGCATTTCCTCTACCTCCTTTTAAATCTAAGTAATTCTGTAAACATAATAGGCTTCAACCTGAATTTCAAAGCTAAAAGTTTAACTTAACAGCTGCCATTTGGCCTTAATCTTTAATAACTTGAGATGAAGAACATAAGAACAGCCATTTTGAGTCTGACAAAAGGTCTGCTTAGCCCAGTACCATTTCTCCTGCAGGGGCCATAAACACATACCTAGGTGAAAGACTTTTTGACAGAAACCACGGTCTTGTTCAAATGCATCCAGAAAATAAAAGGAAGACTCCTCTCAATTTTTCTAGTCACTGGAAGAGGATCAGGCCCTCCATAAACACTATTATTATTTTAGCTCACTTCTGTCAGTAAACCAGTTGTTCTTGATCATGAACACCAAAGAGAGCACTACATTATTACATGGAAAACCAGGAGAAATGGAAGGACTGTGAGCAGAAATTGTCACAAAAGGTATGACGAGAGCTTTTGTGAAGAAACAGAAGTAAAATCAGTGAAGCTATGAACTTCAGCTTCTGAGAGACTGAAGCTAACACTTAGCTGGCTTAACCGATCAAGCCAGTCAGTAATTTTAAACACGACAAGCCACAAAAGCAGATAGTTGACCTTTGTGTGTTAAATCATGCTTGGGAAATCTACTTTCCAGTTGCAAGCACAAAGATTACCACAATGAGAGCAATTTAAGCCAGCAACATGAGTAATTTAAACTAATTTTTTAGAATGTGACTTCTGGTCCTTATGTTCTGAAATATAATGTTACCAATTCAGTGTTTTTCCTGTCTCTGCAGAGGCAGTCAGTGCTTCGACCTTGCCCAAGCACAAAACTAGCACAATTTTACCCACTGCATTAGCAACGTTTCGACACATGCTGACCAGAAATGCTTATGGTTATTATTGCTGATGTAGGAAAGAAGTAAAAGCAACAAAGGTAGCCCAGAAAGACACCATAGCTCTTTTTAAAGAACATGCAAAATACGCAAGATAGAATCAGTGCAGTTTCCCAGGCACATACATGTTTTTCACTGGAGAAGGGTGGAGAAGGTTCCTCCTTAAGGTGCTGGCCAAGACTTTGCTAGTAAAGGTCTCTGGCAAGTGCACAGAAACACTCATGGCTGGTCAACTTCTGAGAAGTTAATACAACTACAATAAACTTCTACACAATTTCTTAATGCAAATCTAAAAACCTAATAAGCAGCCGCAGTGTAAGTTCTTACACCTCCAATATCACCCCTAAAACTGTTAAGACAGGGATCTCACAGACCACCAAAAAAGAGAATGTGAAGAAGGCAGTAAGTACCCTTTAATCCCACAAGTGTTTCTCGTCAGAACTCTTTCCAGTCTCAAGAAAAGAAAAATGAGACGGTGAGCTTTCAAAGAGTGAAACAGATCTTCAACACACCAGTAATCTCCATTAATTGGAAACTCTTCCTCTTTAATCCCTACGCCTGCTATCTTATCCTGCTCAGGATAATAAAAATACCATGTGTGAACAGTATTAAGACAGACCACTGCCAGGTCTGTCTGCCCACTCAGAACTTCCCCTGACTTACAATTTAAGGTATTTATGGAAATATATTAACATCAGCCATATAAAGATAAACAAACATGCACATAAAATACAGCCATGTACACAGCATTTACTCCTTCCCCATCAGTTTTGGTTTTATTCAATTATCCTAGCAAAGTCAGACCTTCAGAGAAAAGAAGCTGCTCAGTGACTGTTATAACCCCCCATGCTTATAGCACTGATGACAGTAACTGGAGGTGGGGAGGAAGGGAAGAAAGAAATTAACTTCTCATTTAAGGACATGAAGTACTATCTGCCTGCCCATGGTTCTGCTTTATCCGAAAAATCTTCACAGTCACATGCAGACTCTGTGAAAGAACAGTCATGTCTTAAGTCACAGATTCTGAAACCTCATTTTCTACAATCGTCGATGACCTACAGGGAAAATTTCACCAAATTACAGAAATATGGAACACCTTTATTAGAAAAGTAACTTAATAGGTAACTGGGCTTTTCCTCAAGCTTACATTAAACCAATTTAGAATTTGTCAAATAATAATTTATAAATCTTACCTGCTTTTTTCTTGAAGTTGCCTTGGGCAACAGACTGGCTGACAAAACTGATGCAAATGGAGAGCAACACAGCTCGGGAAAAGGATTTGGAATTGATGCGATCTCCAAAATATTGTCATCTTTCTTTTTTCTCCTATTTCAACAAAATACATAGTATCAAGCAATAATTGTAAAAACTGCTGTTAAAATTGCAATATCCAACCACAACACATGAAATACTACAGAACTAATACTCACCATGATACTTGCTTGTTGCAGCAATTAGCTTTTTTGTGCAGTTTTGCTTTTTTTTTTAATCAGTAGGCTGAATCTATTAACATACAGTGCTTAACACTACTTGAAATCAAGCCAAGTATTCAGCTCTGAATATAAAGTTGTTTGAATATGTGTAAGTCTTTGCAGAGTAAGAGCACAGATATATTTATATTGGCTCCTAAGGACATCAGTAAATATTTTGTTGTTCCTGTGTTCATGCCATTCCCTATGTACACATATTACAACAGTGGATGCATGTAACTTCTCAGTAACACTTCCCAAGTACATCACAACTGTATTTTAAACAAATGGAAACTTTTTTCCCCAGAATCGTGAGTCAAAGTGACAGACTAGACAAAATCATGCAAAGCAATGCACTCATTTCTGTTTTCAATTACTTCTGTATTTGAATCTTCATAGCTCCATCATAAAATAAATGTCTCAGTAGTTTCTGGCTACTTAAATCTGGTATCACCAAGCAGCATTTGCAAGATGAGTGAAGATAATCACTACTGTACTTGCTGAAAAGCTCAGTTATGCACTGGTTTAAAGTATCACATTCACAATGTGGTTGCTTAGACTGCTTGTGTACACTACAGTGCATGGTTTCCTCACGTAAAATATTGAAAAGCATTTTGTCTACTTGATTTCATTTGGAGAGCAGTACCCAAAGCACCTCAAGTATTTAAGTCTGCCAACATATAATCAGATTTTTCTACATGTGTGAGTTGATGGCTCCAAGCTCAGTATTTAACTTCATAATTATCACTACAGATTTCACATACCAATTGGTACAAAGTGGCAAAAACTACCACAGTAAGGTAACGAAGCAGAATGAAGATGCTTTACCTTCTGGAAATCCTCACTGAACATTGATTTGAAGTGGTATTTAGTACTAAGAAGGAATGAAAAATCCTGTATGAAGTGTTTTAAGATTTTTTTTAACTTCAGCCTACCAAAACTGATCACACGTTTCATGAAAAACCTAGCTCACAGTTTCCTTTACTAAGATTAGAGACCAATGCCTTTAAGAACAGCCTGAGGTAACAAATACAGGGAGCACATCAGCGACAGGAATTACAGCGGCATTGCTCACGCTGAGGCACTTTATCTGACGAACGTTACAAGGAAGACACAGCAATGACAAAGTAGTGCCTCGCTTCCGTTTGACAAGGCAGGATCGGCAACGTCCTCTCTTTTCACCTCCAACTGGGAAACCTCTAAAAAAAAAACCCGAG
>NW_010333724.1:0-41159 GCF_000700745.2 Antrostomus carolinensis
GGCAGCAGGGGAAGGTGTGAAACCCCTTGGCATGTTCCTTTAATCTGGAACGGTAGTACTGGTGGATCTGGTATGTTAGGTCAATACATCAGGTTTTAAATAAAACTATTAGTTTATAAATCGCTAAAAAGAGGCAGCGGCGTGGGGCAGGAGAACCGAACCCCGTGGTACCTGGCGGATCTCACTAGGGCGGCTGTGATGGAGTAACTGGGGAACCCCGTGGTACCTGGCAGATCTCACTAGGGCGGCTGCGATGGAGTAACTGGGGGTATGGTTTCCTTGTGCTCTACGCTTCGTGAAGCAGCAGCTCAGCCAGTCTGTGCTCTTGTCACTCGTTGGGACTTGCTCTTCTGGAGCCGCACGGGCTGAAGGATCTGGCTGCGCTTCAAGCACAGCAAAAACATTCTCATTTTTCAACGGTGTTATGCTGTAATCCACTTTGTCATATTTTCACTAGAGTTTCTGCTGATAAAAGGGAGCAGGATTTAGATCAAAATTTGAAGTGGGACATCTGAAAGTAAGTCTCTTTCCCAGATAGGAAAAGCAGGATCACCTGTGTTGTGACATGTCACCTCCGCTCTGGGTGTCACGTGCTGCTGTTTGTGCGACACACGTGAGGTGGATGCTGCTACTTGGAAAGGTCCAGAGGAAAACTGTCATTTTCTAGCCGTGTCTTTGGACTTTAGCACTTCAGGGCTGCTGTGGTCCTTGCTCCTGAGTGCAAAACAGAAAAAGGGCCTAGCTATAAAGTGGTCTGAAAAAACAGCGCAAGGACATGTGAAATCAGGTGTGCAGTGCAACATATAGGTCCTCCTAGTTCGCTTGGAGGCAGGAGAGTGAAAATGCTGGAAGGGATGAACAGTGGAGCATTTCTATGCTTTAAATCAGTAAATCACCAGGCTTTAAGGTACCCAGTGCTTAAAGCACTTTTAACTAACAAAACCTGGCAAAGCTGAGGTATGAGAGTGAAATGGCTCTAGAAAAAAGAGGAGGTGCCATTTTTTCCCCTCTTTTATTTGGGTGACATTGTGCAGTGTTTGGATCTGCTGAAAGGTTCCATGTTAGATGGAGTGGATTGAAATAGAAATGGAGTTCCAGTTTAGTTTTTGATGTAGGTGAGGAAGGATTGTTTGCTTAGCTGGTGTGTGAACACTGTTACACTGAAAATCAAATCAAATTTCATTACTTTCATGGCCTGAAGAATTTAAAATTTAGGTAATTACCTTCTAATAGTGTGATGTACAGACAAAAATAGAAGATTAGTATATAAATATGAAATAACTTAGAGAATGACAACCTGTAAGAAAACCACCAAGTATATTGACTATGCTAATAGCAACCACAAATTGAGAGATACCAAACTTCTGTGGGGACCTGGCTGTGAAAACACTGATTGAATCTCAGCTGCTTTTTGTGTGATTTTTGTTTTTTAATTTTCAGGCTGTCAGTGTTGCAGTTCATAGCATAGACCAAAGCCCAGAAAACTGAAAAGAAAGATTTCAATTGATTTCTGTGGGGTTTGTCTGGTCTCTTAGCCAATTACAGTGTCATCTATTGAAACAAATAAATTAAAAAAAAAAAAAAAAAAGGAAATTAGTGTACAAATGTTTGGATGCTTATCCCTGCTGGATTCATATGGCAGATCTCTGCATCCCTGTTTATATTCCTTAGCAACCACAAGTCAAGTGCTCTGTCTTCCTACTGTGTGAGAATAGTTATTTCCTTGTTGTCTTTGTGTATTATGTGCGTGCTTAGAACAGTGGTTATTTGGTGTGAGTCTTAGATAATTCATGAAGCGTTGGTAAGGCCCACATATGGTTGTTTCTAATGAGAAATATCTCCTGTCGTCTTAAAATGTACGCTACCTCTTTCCAAAATCTCAACATACTGAGGCTAAGCTGGGTCCAGTTATATGTTAAAAAATAACAACCAACAAACAGAACAAAAGACCCTAAAGCAATTTGACTTAGGAGAACAAGGAGATTAGGCAAATGATATTCCTGCACTATTTCCTTCTCTCCTAGGGATTTAAGAAATATCAAAACAGTGTTCCTTTTAAGAGGACCAAGAGGAGAGCAAAGAATGGAGACAGTAAACACCAAAATTCAACGAAGATGCTGTTTTTGCAGCTGTGTCAATTTTAAAGTGAAGTGTAAATAACCTTGAGAAGCTGTGATGTAGCCTGGAGAACTGTTAATTTTTATAGTTTTAAAGCATGTATGTTCTGTAAGATTTGTTGAGTGCCCTATTTGAAGTGATAACTTCACATCTATTAAATGTGAGTCTATGCAAAATATGACAGTGTCTACAGAGGCCCTAGTCGGGAGTAAAACTACTGGAAGGGTTAAAACCTCGGTGGTGGTCCCGGTGGTGGTCCCAGCGATGCAGAGGCTGCCTTTGGAGACGCGGGTTTGTGGGCCCGCACCGGCTGCCCTTGGCCATAAGATGGCGCGTACGCACTTCGTTTCCAGGTAGTGAACCCGAACCAAATAAAAAATTCAGATAAAATCGTATTGGCATATATTATTTGACTGTAATTGCTTCCTTGTGGGCAGTTTCAGAAAACTCGAAATTAAGAGTCCCACCTGAACAGCTTGGCTATCTGCATTTCAATTAATGGGTTAAATTTCAGCCAGTAATGCTTGTTACTAGTTGGAGACAACAGAATTAAAAAGTGGCCCTGTCAAAATAGGGTTATGGTGTGCAAGTGGAAATTTTAACATGACGAATTGGAATGGCTGCCTGTGAGAAAATTGCATGAGACCAGAACATGGATAAGTGTGAGATCAGCCATTTTAAACACTGGAAGCAAATTGTGGCTGCCTTCCACGGGAAAAATGCTGACTTTGGCAGTACCTTTGTGTTTGCAGAAAACCCTGTATGCAGCAAACCATCACAGGTGTGCAGTAGTCACGGGGATCAGGAAGATCTCAGCAGTGCAGAACAGTTTGAATCTAGGATGTGAACATCCACTGATACAGTTACTGTAAAGATCAGAGGTACCTCTTTTTCCCATGGGAAGCAGAAACTGCTAGGAGAGTGCTGGCTCTGTATCTAGAAAGAATTAGTGGAAGAGATGTGAAGTTCGTTGTCGTTTGGCTTGCAGATTACCTGAGTAATTCCTGACTCTTTGTCTTAGCTGTAAGCTCTTGGGAAAGTAACTCTCTTATTATTCCTTTATGCAATGCCTTTTTTTTCAGTGTGACCCTGATCTTACTGATCCCTAGTCAGAGCTACTGCAAAAATAAGTAGACTACTGTCACTTGCTCTTCCACCTCTCTTTTGAGGCAACTGTATAGTAAAACCTGTTTATAGTGTCTTTATCCAGGCTTTTAGAACTTGTTGCATCCCCAAAATGGGAGAGGGCTTAGGGAACAGTGAAGAAAGATTCTCAGTTACAAACCCTGCTGCCTATCCAAATAAAATTAAACAGCAGCCTAGGCTCAACTGTATGCTGTTGATACTTGTTGACCACCTTAAATTTAGGAGGATATTGTTATTATGTCAGTGTGCTTTCTGCTGGTGCTTGTTTTGTTACATTTTTGCCTTTTTTTCTTTTTGTTTCTCTTTTTTTTTTTTTTTCCTTCCCCCCAACGGCTGGCTCCTTATTATGCTTCAGAGACTGTCAGGTTAAGGTAATGGGACATCCATGGTATTCATAATATTCATAGCAGCTGTCAAATGATACTGTCTCTAGAATGAAAGCCTTATAGTTCTGCAGAGTGACAGCTGTGGCCTGTATATATTTGAAGCAGCCTTTGGTTCTTGAAAGGTGGTTTCACCCAGATATGTAGCAGTCATTCTCTGATTGACAACCTTTTTTTTTTTTCCTCTCTCTTTTTATTTCTCTTTTGGTGTACCAGGGCTGTCATCATTGCTTCCCTCTGTGCCTTTTCCTAGTCAAGCACAGAGGAAAGCACGGTATCCAGAGAAACACAGTTTTCTAGATATTCTAATACAAACTCTAGAGAAGCTGACTTTCACAGTAACATATTATTCAAAAGCAGTTGTTTGTTTCAGAGTGTGTTCCTTTGATAGGATGTCTAACATGAAATGTTTTTTAGACTTACATCAGACATTCTTGTGCTTGAAGGAAAAAAACAAAAACAAAACCCCAAACAAACCCACAGAACAAAACCAAAAAGCCAGGAGTGATATTTTTCACATCACTTTGTCCATGCTATAGAAACTGAAATTGGATGGACCAAAGATCAATAATGTATCCAGTTAATACACTAACGTAGAAATGAAATGAATCATAAGAAATGAAATGACTTTTCCTGACAATCTTTAGATAAATGCTGTTCCATAATACCTCAGTCTTGTCAATTTGAATTTATATTACAGGCAAACAGTTGCTGACATGTGAACTCCGTTGTGTAAATCTCCCAGGAAGTGGGTACTCGCTATTATTTGCAACATATGTTTTTCCCTGCTCTCAGCCTTTATTACCCATTTTTATTTAGTGTAGGCAAAAGAGTTTTCTCCCCTGGCCTTGTATGTTCTTCTGTTCCTAGCAAGGTCACATGTTTTAGTCTGATGCGAGAGTGGCATGGAATAAGGAATGATACTAAAGGCAGAATGAGATCATGGAAAAGTGAAATTGTTGCTTCATTCTTATCGTTGCTTGGAGAAAAGATGTTTCTCAGATGTGGTGACAACTGATACCAGAGACGTGTTGTGTTTCTTTGTATATTTTGAGGTTTGTCTGTTTATCATGGAATAATTTGCTGGTTTTGCATTTAGTTGTCTTCAAACTGCTGAAGATGCCTTTTTATTGTTGTTAATTCTTGATTAGAATTTGTCCTCTTGTCATGACAGTAAGTTTGTCTTGATTTGGGCATTTTTCTATTAAGGTTTAATTTCTGTGCCTTGCTTCTATAAACATAAAAATAATTCAGACTATTCCTTTATATCCTCCTGCAAGCCAGATTTTACATTCAGCAGTTGTGGTAGACTTACGCTTCTGTTCCATTAGGTTTTGTTCTCAAGAACCAAGTTTCTTCAGCTCATGTTCAAATTACATCTGTAGTAAAAAGAAAATTATGCCACTTCTGAGAACAGACATCTACATGTGTTACCAGAGTGGGGTGTGGATAAGCAAGATCCTTACATCAGTCAGTCTTATGGTGATTATCTGCCTGCAGATATTACTTGGCTCCAGAGATGATTCAGAATTCCTAAAGCAGCCTGAAGGTGCTTCTGTCACTCTGAATATGCAGGGAATCTGGGGAGGTTGCCTGGTGTAGCTATTGCCTTTGAAGCGTGCAAATTCTCTCCTGTGTTATGTACCCCATAATATCCAGTCTTAGCTTGGTATACTTCACAATTGTTGTGGGCAGCTAGGACTCTCTAAAAATCTTGGAAAACTTTTTGGAAAAGCATGTTTTATATTTGTAGAGACTTATTAAATGGTCCAACTCCATCTCCTACTTAACTTCATTAGTGGCTCTTCTAGTATGTTTGTTTTGACATACTGTATTACTGTGTTTGGCATATCATGCTTACCTCACTGTTGGCCAATGCCTTTGAGATTCAAACCTAAAATAGATGAGAAGCTTCCCAGTTTGTACTTTGAGGTGAAAGGTTGCTGTAATGTTGACAAGAATTTAATCTCTAATGGAGGTTAAATGTTCTTCAGCATACTTGAAGAAAGAAAACAAAAAAGACTAGGCAGGGATGAGGAGAACTGAGAAGATGAGTGCCATCCATTTATAGGGGTGCTTCAGGGATACTCTGTGTATTACTTTTTTTTAACTCAGACCATCTCTTGTTTTCTCCTTTTCTCTCTCATATTTGAGAACATTTTCTCTGTCAGAACATGCTGAAAGCACTGAGTTTCTCTTCTATGGACAGTTGCTACATGTGACTGCTCCTTTCCTAATGAAATTTCTAAATGCACCTTTGTTCTAATAATGCTCATCTGTTAATTCAAGTTGAAGCAAGGTCTGTTTTAATGATGGCATCTTTTTCTACTCTGTAATCCTTATTCAAACAAATGCTGAGCTCTGCAATTCTAAGAGTGAAAAATATGTGTTGCTGCTCAGATTCTTGGGCCTCTATCCTTGTGGGAGGTCAAGGGGATCCTTTTTCATGAAACATACTCATGTCTGCCTGAATTCTGCAGTGCTGCAGGATCTTTGGGCATCATCTCAAATTTTTTCCTTCCTTTCCCTTTCAGACTCTTAATTCCTCAGTCCCTTGTTTCTGTGTCCTGCTTTCCTCTTGTACCTATAGCTCCGTTGTTTTGTTCCTTGAACTTCCTTCTTATTTTTCTTTTGTGTCATGTTATTTCATATTACATGCACCAGCTCCCTAGTTAAAGCAAATCCAGTTTCTTTCATTTCAGAGGAGATCCTTAACCACCCTGCTTGGGTTATAACCCAGGGTACATTTTGTTGCCTCTATGCTACTTGATACCAAATGTGGTGGTTTTTGTTTTGGTTTTTTTTGGTTGTTGTTTTTTTTGTTTTTTTAAAAACAAACAAACAACAACCCTGAACTTTTCCTTAGGGAGTGACTGCTGCTGCTGCTATGTCTAATGCTGTAATGCACAAAGTAACTTTCATAGGACAATCAGAATGATGTGTTTCCTGTTGGAATAACAGGAGAGATGGAAGCAAAATCAGCAGTTCTACAGATTTGGTAGATCTTGGAAATGCTTCTTTAGTGGTGACAAATACAAATTAAATAAGGTTATATTAATTCATCATCAAATAATGAAAAAGTTTTGGAGGGATAGTTTTATCTTGTTTTTAAATAGTACAGTTAGTTTCTTTTGATGTCGAGCTCCTCACACTCACTTTGTAAAACAGCTTTATTCTTGTGTCAAGTGAGTCTTGATTGTACTCTCATTGTTTAATGTATTTTGTACTTCAGTGTTTGTGTCCCAGACACATTCCTCATCCTTTTTCCTTCTGGCTTATCTGGGGCATGATTCAAAATCCTCAAAGAGACAGTCTCAGCCAAGTTCATTTTTATGATCTTGATTTGTAAAGCACGCTAGCTTTCTGTGTTTTTCCATACACCACTAAATTTAAAAAATGATAAACAGTTCTGCAAGCACCAACAATTTGTGGATGTGTACCTCTCTGTCAGCATATTCAGTGGAAGCAATTGCATTCACAGGAAAAATGAGAAAATTGACTGTATCATATAGACTATGAACAGCATTTTAATGGCATTTTAGCATTCATCAAAAGCTCTTAGCTCTGCAGTTGCTTTTGTTTTGCTCCCTGTTTGCATTCATGCTATAAATCACTGCTTTTAAAATGGATTTAGAAAGTGCTTTTCTAACACTGTCAGCAATTAAACTGTGAAAGTTAATTCCTCAGGAGTTATTAAGTTATATAAATTAGACTGATTAATTAGTAAAACCAAGGAGAGAATGATACAAGATGAACTGTAGAATGATGAAGTAAACGTAGAAAACAAGAATATTCACAAGGCAAAATCAATAGATGGCATAATAAAACAGTTTGTCTTCATGTATAGAATATGTCTGAATTTCCTTCATTTCTGTAAAGCACTGAAGGTAAGTAACTGTTTATAGAACCAGGCCATGTTTTCAGGGTAATTCTGGCTAATGCTGTGACTGTTGTGTCATGGAGCTAGGGGGAAAGACAGAGAGAATAGACTGTTGCCATTGCGTACATGTAGATGATTTAGTGCTGCAATATTACCTATAAATGATTACCTGTGTTTGTGAGAATGTCCTTTGAATCCCAGGAATTATGAATCAAAATTCTAAGTCACGTATGAGTATAGAGAATTTCCTTGTTTCTGTGGTGTGCAGGAATTCTTAGAAGGGATTATCACATGGATATGAGACTGAGTTGGTTGGAAAGATTGATGCATGTTCTGAGATTCCCTGAAGTAGCTGGCTGGGGTCAGGAGCTGAATGAATATGCTTTCACCTGCCCATGCAGGTACTTGCAGTAATTTTTTAGAAAACCGTACTTGTGTCAGCATGCTTACCTTGTGCCTAACTTAACCAGGTGCCAGCTTTGCTCTGACTGCATCTACCATAGGCAGATGGAGGGATGATACAAATATTAAAAAAAAAAATTTAGAAAACTAATCACCTTATTGAGTGTTCTTGGAATTTGCCCATGCATTCTTGATGGGCAAAGAATGCATGTCTATCATGTTCTTGATGTCTATCATGTTCTACAGTATGGTGTATTATTCATGTGGCTTAGGTATTTATGATTTTTTTAAAGTAAAGTAGAAAACTAAACTGTTGGACTGAAGGAGTTTTGAAGTTCTCTCCACTTTATGCTGCAAGAAAACCATAATTCCAAAAGGGAAGCGTGTGTCCAATTCTTGGCTATCTTATGAAAGACTGTTGAGGTGCCATACTGGATATTTGCTTTTGGGTTTTAGACTTGTCAAGCTTGGTAAAATACCAGTGTTTTTATTCTTTTTGCTATCTTGATAGACAGCGTTGCAGTGTCTGAGGCTACCAGGGCTAAGGTGTATTAGACACATTTTGAGGGTTTCCTATCAGAAGGCATGCTTGAGCCTTCTCCAGCTGTCAGTCACCTTGATGGTTCTGACTTCTATGACATGAGTCTCTTGACACTAAAGCATCTAGAGGTGATGAAATACTCCTGAGAAGATTCTGTAGCTGAGCTTCCCTTTGGGGGGAAGAAGAATAGTGTATATACAAGACTTTGAGCCTGTAAGAGTGGAAGGAGTGAGGCTCAAACAGCAGGGTGAGAGTCAAGATGAGGAGCCATAAACACCTCCTTTTAGACAGCTGGGTTGTGGCCAACAATGTGTGGAAATAAATGCGAGTGCTGGAGGTGTGAGAAATGTAATACATGAGATGTTTTTACACACGTTTCTGAAGTGAGTTCCACTGTCAAATGCTTTCAAATATTTTTCTCTCTCAAAATGAAAATTAACATCAGTTTCAAAATAGAAATATTACGATGCATTGATCTGTTTGAGAAGGCATCATACACCTCATCTTCAAACTTACTTATTTAGATGTCGCTAGAGCTTTCTAAAGCTTTTTGAAATTATCTGCTTGAACCATTGTTTTTACTAAACTTCTTGTGTAATCAAGCAGGATTATATCAAGTAAAATCTTCAATTTGGGTGAAGCTACATCAAAATTTTGGACTTAGTTTTGTAACCATAAGAAACTGAAAATGTTGACATCCCCCCCAGCCCTGCAAAAAAAACCCCCAAAAAACCAAAACAAAAAACCAAAACCCCAAAACCCAAGAAACAAGCCAAAAGAAACCACTTTTTGGTTTGATGACACTCTAGTCTTTATTTAGTTTAATGACTACAGATTTGTATATATTTGGGTCTGCTTGCTCTTGGTAGATAAATGAAAGGGAAAGAATTTGTCATGCAATATTTCAGCATGATTCTAGACATTTAAAGATGTGCTTGGATGTCACCGAGGCAACCTGAAAGCCTGACCTGTTCTCCTGGTTATTCTTTCTCTTGCAGGAGTGATGAGCATACTTTGTTATTCTGTGACTGCATATAAAGTAAATCTTGCAGAAAGTAGCAGAAAGGCCTTGAAATCCACGGGGTATTAAAGTCTGTATGGGCTTAATGAGAGAGTTTAAAGCCTGAAATTATGCTGTGGAGTGCTGAACGTTTCAGAGGGAAGCTGTCTGGCTGAGCATGGCTGCTTACTTAGCAAAAGCTATTGTATTGAAGTGGAAGTGGGAAAAGTCTGAACTTTACTGGGATGTTCCTCAGATCATCTTTGGTTATTTCCCAGTTTACAGAATACCTGGAAGAGGGCAGTATTCCATAATAGCCTGTTCTTTAAAAAAAACTTTTTGTGTAACTGGTCACTTCAAAGGTTTTTTTTCAGCTTCAAAGGATACCTTTTGAACCTGTGGAAGGCAAAAGCCAGCTAATAGGATTTCTACCCCTGCTCTAAGTAACTGACATGACTAGCCTTGGTGGAAGCAGTTCTTCTCCTGTTACAATTGCACTCCCTTAAGGGAATCTTCTATAGTTGAAGACAGAAACTTCTTTCCCCAGCCTGCAAATAGTAGTTTCAATGCAGGGAACATTATGGTGCTAAATATTCAGACAGCTGAGGTCTAATCTACCCATTTTTCTCCCTGTAATTTGTATCCAGTGTTTCATCTCAACAGAAGAAATTGCAGAAAATGCAAATTGAAACCTCTTGACTATCTGTATTTCCCGTATGAGTACATAGATGGAAAAGGGTGCTGATATTTGCATTGGAAACTAAATTTAAACTTAAAAATCAGTTGTCATTGGAACAAGCTGCTTTGGAAATTTGATCTGATAGCTCATGAAGATTTTTGGTTACTAAAAGTTTGCATACAGACTGTGGGAATAATATATTTTTCTAGGTTTAAGAGTTGCTTGTAAACTGATTATGGATCTATGAAGGTGCTTGCATCATGGTGAATGAACTGAGAAACTGATTGTATCTTGAGCATTTTAGACAAGACTTGCACAGCAGTACAGAAAGTATTTTTTCCACTGTTGCCCTGACAGATGTTTACTTTATTTCTCCTTTTTTAGTGTCCCTAGAAGATGGGACAACTATAATCCTATATATTTTATAAGCCATGTTAGCGCCTCTGCTTTCTACGGAGAAATTCTTATTTGCCTGATTGACTTTTCCCTATGCAGGTATAATCTTGGTTTTAAAAGTTCCTGCAAAACTGTCAGTAGACTTTCAATAAATAAACTTGTTAAAATGGTGGCTTACTTAATGTCTGTTGCTATGTGGAGAATCCAATATTATATGAAAGATTTTGAGATTTGAGTGAAGTACGAGTATATATTCTCTGATTCTGTGATTTTGAAAATTTCCAAAAGAGGAGAGGATAAACTCCCTCATCTTGATTGAAATATTGTTTATAACACATTTTGCAAACTCTTCCCCATCTGCTCAGGAGATATTTCAGACTTTTCCACTGAAGAATACACGATTGACTAAACTGATGTTAGTTTTGTGAAACTTTAACTTTGATATAACTGTCTCTCCTGAAAAAGACCCTCTCAAAGTTTTGCCGTTTATCTCTGTTGCATTTGTCTGCCTTGTGGGCTGGCTTACCTAGCAGTGTCTTGGTTTAGGAAAAGTCAGCTAAGAAGCCGCTGTTCTGACAAGGTTTTTGGAACTCTCTGAACACTTTTCCCTCCTCCTGTTATGCTGATATGAACTTTACTGTGTCTGCTAGTTTAAATTTAACACAGCTTGAGTAACATCTAATTCTTCTGGATGGGTGTACATTGCTTTCATTCACCAGATAATTGTCGGCTGTACTGTGGTCATAGGCACAGTATTCACCAGCTCCCAGAGTGGACTGAACTGGAAGTGCTGAGTTTATAAATTGCACTGTAGTCCATTCAGGAATAAATTTAAAAGATCCTGTAAGCTTCTTAATCTTCAGAACTTGTCAAAGATCTGAATTGATGGCCTTATGTCACTTCTCTGCCTCAGAGAGAATGGTGTCTGCAGTAGCTAGAACACCAGAGAGTACACAGAGTACAAAATATCAGTTGGAATGCATATGCTGACTTTGTGTTTTGCATTTGTTGTGATGTCTGAAGTACCAAGCACCGATGACTATTGATGACAGCATGCCAGAGGCTGGATGTTCTTGTGTTCAAGGCATGCTTTGTAATTAATTTTCTGTCTAAATTCTTGAGGCCTCCTCCTGTATTTGAGGTCTTTCCTATAAGACATGAGTAATAATCCTACAAGAATGATTAAAATATGCCTAAACTGCAGAAGCTGAATTTCATAGCTATTTGGACTCCAGTGTTTGCTTGCGATTATAAAGCATAAAATGAGAGGGCTCAGTTTTTAGACTCATGAAATCGGAGTTATTTAACACTGAGTTCTCTCATCTCTGACTTCAGTGAAGCAGTGTGGTTTAGTGAATAGAAGACAAATTATTTTAAGGTAATCTTTGAAACAGATTAACATAGGCTTTAGATGCACATAAAAGCTTCCTCCCTGCCATCTTATTTTCTTTTCTAGCCTTTTTGTGAACAGTTAAAATTAAATTTCTGAGGTAAAACTTGCCCAAAAATAGCAAATGGAGGAGAAAACCTTCTTTTATTATACTTTACATTCAGATTACACTTCTCTTCATGTCATCTGAAGATGCAGCTGTTCTTTCAGATAGTTATTTCATATCACCCACAATTAAAATGCCCTTGCTATTTAAAAAATGCTTCTCAGCATGTCTAAAAAGGTTGTTGAAACAATGACTTGTTCACAGTGAGAGAAAGGCTCTTGATGCTTTAGAGAAGTCTGATGCAATGGCTTGATTAGAAAAATGAGGTTTTCTCTGATTTCAGATGAAGTGATATATTTTTCTTGTATCTCGACAGCTAGTTTAAAACCAGATCTTCCTGATTTGTAGCCAGAGATGGTAAGTTACACTGTATTTGTGATTCCTGGGATATACAACATACTTACAAGTACATTCATATTGATCTTGGTTCCACACTGCCATTTCTATCAAAAATGACACTTCTTGTACCAAATGCATTACTTCACTTGTTATAGATACTCAGGGATATGCAATCAAACTTTAGAAATTCCAGACCTTTGATTATTGATAAAAAGTCGCATTCTTTCTGATATTATTGAATCCTTTGAGGAACGCAACATCATGAGGCTTGTTCTTGCTTACTTAGTAATGACTGGGCATTTCTCAAATATAAAATAAAAAACCAAACAAAAAAACCCCACTTCTGTTCCTTCAGATGGGTGAAAAGATTGAGTTGTCGCAACATCATAATGAAGTATTAACAACATAATTTTAAACTTCTTTTTGCCTTCTGGAATTCAGTATCCCAAGCTGGACACAACAGGTATCATGTACAATCTGTGGGGAGGGTTCACGTCTTTTGTGAGTATGGGATCCTGGTGTACAAACTTCTCACTATATGGCTGATGGCTGTATTTCTGTTCTTGGTACTTGTTAGGATCCTTACCTTGTAGGGCTGTCTAGCTCCAGACTGTGGCACCATTTTTTGGCCACAGTTCAAAATCCACACTTCTCTTTGGGAAGCTGCCTGGCAATCAGTGGTTAGACCATTTGCTGGAATGCTGGGGAACAGAATCCCATTCCCTTTCTCAGTGAAAGTTCCTGACTGCAAAGTTACAGAAGTTTTGTGCCATGAGTTTTTTTCAGTTTGAAACTATTCCTCTCTTGACTGTATCGTTTGGTGTTCACAGACTGGATGTCTGTTATTGTTTGTGGATGGAGATCCTTTTCAGTGAAACAGAAGCATGCACTGAAGCAGAAGCTGGATTCCCTCTTGCTGCCCTAACCAGTGAGACTGACATGTACTTCTAGGTTTTGGCACACAGAAGCTGTTACTCCCTTCTGAACTGCAACATCTTCAACTGCAGTGTTTTGCATTTTGTAGCAACTGGTAGGTAAGAAAGATCCCTGCAAGCTGGACTGTGGTAGCAGTTGAGTAGCTAGAGCACCTGCCAGCCATACTTCAGATGAAGACTTTTGTCCTGGTTTTTGTTTGTTTGTTTTTGAACTGTATATCAAAGCATAATTCACAATTAAGGCCTGTGAATTTCAAGTGGGGAGGCCACCTTTTTTGCAATGCAAAAGCAAGACATCTCAATTGCACTGCTAGCTGGGTTTAGGGGAAGGGTGTCTATCTTGCTTTTTCTGTGGTCTGGTCAGTGTATGGAGATTTGTTAATCCTTCCTGTATATTTGTGATTACCACCTGTGTTAAAGGAGAAACAGAAAAAGCCCTCAGGGCTTGTGCAGTTTGTTGCAGTTTCAAGGTGCTTAAGAATAGAGTATGACAGTTCTAAGCATTGCTATGTCTAGGTCATTTGAAAAGACCAAAGTACCTAAATTCAATTAACATTTGATCTGGTGCACCTGTGCTGCTTAAGCTTGAAGATTTTTTCTACTTGGAAAGGGCTAAGCGGTTCATCCCTTTCCCATTATCTGTTCTGTGCACAGATGTGCTCAGTGTGATTGTCGTCGTATTCCTTAGAGATGGCTGTAAGTTGGTGTGGCAAAGGGTTTATGACATTGATGTGAGTTTTACATGAGGACTTCTAACAGCTGAGTGCTCTTGCTACTCTTTGAATCCCAGTGACTCTACAATTTTCATGCTGCACATGCAAGGAAGTTTATTCCTACAAATACTTCTAAATAGTCACTATTTATCTTTTCCCTTTCCTTCTCCATCTTCTGCTTGTTGATAAATACATGATGTGCATGTAGCTTAACCATTTTTAAAGGAAGGCATTATGGTGATAAAATCCCCAACCCAGTGAAACTGATAGGAATTGGTTTAGGATTTCACATGTAACCCAGCATCTATTTTTAATAATATCTGTTACCTTTGGAATAATATGCATCTCATCTAGGAAGACCTGTTTACATGCCAATCTTCATGCATATTTTCCACAACTATTTCTTCACCTCATTCAAAACCAAGATGCTCTCAGTCTCATTATATTACATATCTAAATTGATTACTTACCTGTCTAACTTGTAATGTGCAATAGCAACAAAAAAATACCCCGTTCATGCAAGTGTGTGAGCTGACACAGGCAGGATGCAGGAACAACCACAAAAACCAAAAATGTGAAAAGCAAACTTATTCTTGTTACCTGACAAACTGGGGGATCTCTGAAGCAGCACCTGGGGCAGAGGCACGTAAGTGGGACCACAAGAGCTTGGTCCTTGCTAGAGTGAGAGATTCCTAACCTGCTGCTTTTGCCTGTGTATATCAGGGATTTTTTGCAGGCAGCAGTTTTCCACTGTGCTTCGATCTTTCTCACAGCAGGTCAGGAATCCCAGGCATGATCAGTGTGCTCCTGAGTCTATCCCAGGCCTAAGTTAGCTAAAGGCAGATGTTCTATTTGTCAAGCCCATAAGACTAAACAGTGATTAGTAGTGTGATATATGTGGCTTTCAACACCCCAGCTGCAAGTTGCTTGAGTGTATTTACAGTCCTCCTCGCCAATCTTCCATTATACTCCCACAACAAGCAATGCTCTGAAGCATTATATAGGTTGCTGTGTGTAAAGGGAATTTGAACTGTAGAGAAGTAAATGTGGTGTGGTCATGAAAACAATGGAGATGTTTCTCCTCCTTCAGAGAGTGCTTTCTATGAAATATAAAATAAACCAGCCTGAATTCAGTCAGGTTTGTCTCATCATATCCTAGGGTGGCAGTTCCCTGGTCTCCTGTACTTCTTGTCTGTCATAAAACTAAGGAAGGAGTGAAGAATCACAGGAGAAACATAAAATCAGCATCCAGCAAGACAATTGGCAATCTCTTCAGAGCTTATCACTGTACAAATTAAGATCCATTACATTTTGCTACTATCTTTAATTTAATGAGGGTAGCATCTGCTCTGCTGCTTCTTATAGGAGTCACAATATTACACTGTGTGGAGGGGCTTTGTTTGTTTATCGCCACAGAAGAAGGCCGTATAAAAAACCTGCCTGTATTAAGAGACTTCAGTTACTCCCCTAGCTCCATATTACTTCCTCCCTTATGTCTTCACTAGTCTTCATTATTCAAAAACTCATTTTACCATTAAATTATAAGAAAATATTTTCCACAGATAATGGAATTAAAGAGAAGTCAGGGACAAGTCAGTAAACCATTGAGAATAACAAACATGATTTCACAAAAATGATACATGGCCTACTCAGCGGTACAGTTGTGTTGCTGTGGTTTAAGAGGGGACTAATGATTTAGCAATTACCTTATTTTTTGTTTGAGAGGAGAGTAACTTAACATTTCCATTTGATTTCAAAAGAGAGGTTCAGGCTGGTTGGATGGAGTTTGAGGTGACTAGACTTTGTTAATTCTCAGTTGCTAGCAAAGAGACAAGTTCCTTCCAGTAATGATTTAAAGTACGTAAATGCAGGTTTTGTTCTGAATTAACTCCTAGGGAAGGACACTCTGTCTCTGCATAAACAGAGCCATGTGAGCATTTGTAAATGCTCCACAAGTGAGTTTTGAAACCTTAAGTTTCAGAGCCTTATGTAGCTTAGTGCTGAGATTCCAAACTTTGACATCAGGAGTATCAGTGTTATCAGGGAAATAACACCAATAAAGTGTAACTGGGGGATTAACTGGGTTTTAGGATTCTGGTAATGTTGGAATTTGACTGGTGGTATTTGGATCAAGTGGAAACTTTCCTCCAAAGGAATAACACCAATAAAGTGTAAGTGGGGGATTAACTGGGTTTTAGGATTCTGTTAATGTTGGAATTTGACTGGTGATATTTGGATCAAGTGGAAACTTTCCTCCAAAGTTTGAGCAAGTCAGAATGAAAACCAAGTTACTGTGTGAAGTTGACTTCAGAGTTTAATTAACATGAAGTTTAAGGATTTTGTTTTGATGCCAGATGTTTCTCAATGTGTATTTTATATATATATTAAAATATTATACATATATATCTATACTTTAAAAACTAAAGGTTAGGGAAGTATGGCACTTTCAAAATGCTGGAATGTTCTTATACAGGCTTTTAGAGTATGATAAAGTCAATGTAAGTGACAAATTTTCAAAGTGTTTTATATTCCAATGCATGTTTTGCTAAAAGCTTGGATAACTTTTTTTTTATATTGTCTCATGTTTTGTTAGGTCTGTGTGTCTCAGTCTTAGTCTTTAGTGTATATATATAGTGCCAAGATAGTGCAGATATATTTCTATACTGTGAATGAAAGGCATATTCATCTGATATCAGCTTTTCATTTGTATATGTGATTGGTTATAAAATGTATCAAGTGAGGCATTTCTATCTTACATTAAGGTTGTATAAGACGTGGCTGAGGAGTGACTACTTCAAGAAGAGCTGGATCCCCAAGCTTAGAATGATAACAAGAGAAAGTCCATTTGGCTAACTACTGTCTTGGAAAGATGCACTCTGAAATGGGGAGAAATTGTAAAGATAGGAGTTATAATGTAATATTGTGATTCTGTGATTGTGTGCCTTACGACTGTGAGCCTGATACCTTCCCCGCCCCTGCCCTGTTGCAGGTGTTTCTGCTTGGAAAGGTTATAATGAATTGTTTGGATTAACTCATATGAGTAGTTTATTGTCTCAAAAGAAGCCAGCTGTGAGGACTGGCTGGAGTGGAGGGGCTGGGGTCTAGGCTATAGTTTGCGTGGTCCAGAGAAGCCCAGATGCAGGTGTCTTGGGCAGATGGTTTGAGGCTGAGAGTTTTGTTGTTTTCCCCTGTTTTTTGTACTTCTATTGAAGTAAAAACCCACAAAAGAAGATGAATTATCAATTCAACAAGGGGCTGTTAATACAGCTTCCTCTGAGGCCTAAAATAAATTTATTTAGTTTACAAACCATAGGCAAAGTCCAGCCTGGAGAGGCAGGTTCGTTGGCTAACATGCTTTACAGTCCCGATTCCCCTAGTCTCACACTTTGAGGATGTGGCTGGTTAATACAGTTTCTTCTCATCTGCATGCTCACCTCTCTTTCCTGTGGAAGGGTGAGGGCAGGGAGCAATGTGTGAGGTCAAGTCTGAGTGCAGACAGACACTCCAAGGTCCTACCCTCAGAAGGAAATGAATGGTGGATCCGAAGATCCCAGTATGTGTGAAAATTTGTTATATAATTATATAGGAAATCTACCATTGTGGATGAGTTTTGGATGGAATTAAGATAGCTAACTGAACATACACTCGTGTCTGTCATTGAGGAAAGAAATTCAGCTAACTGAACATACACGGAGGTAAAGTACACTCGTGTCTGTCATTGAGGAAAGAAATTGCTTCAATATGAAATGAAAAAATGCATACCTAATGAGAACATAATAGGAATTAAATATTTTTAACTTGATTAAAACTGAAGTGTTGGATGCATTTCCACTTGTTTCTCTTCCATTAAGCAAGTAGCTGTTTTGATAACTTGTTTAACTGTAGCTTTTTAAGTCTAAGATGGACAAATAAATAAATATTTACCTTAAACATGGTTTTCTCTTAATATTTTTGAAATCATGTGGGGATCTGCATGTTATCCCTTGTTATTTTTGGTTGTAAGATAATTAAATCATTAAAAACAGTGAGATTTGCACTGCACAGTTATTGGGAGGTTTGTAGTTTATAGCAATGGGCTTGCAGGATCAGTAGTCACCCAAGTACTTTTGTATAAGGCCCCAATTACAAATAGAAACTTATTGACTATGTGTAGAAACCTTCATCTCTGCTGGCATAGAACATTGGTGCCTATTCATTTTGCTGGATATCCATCCTCCCACCCTGTCCTCCTGTATCAGTGTAATAACAGCGTTGCGGAGCAGGCTTGCATTTCTGGCCAGGGAGTTTCACCATGGAGTTCCTATCCTTTTAAAATAAGGAAATTAAGGGCAAATTTTACTAAAGAAGCAGCTCTTAAAACACTTTTCTTGGGTGGTCAGAGAGAGAGAGGGGACTAGCTTCAGGCATTCTTTCTGCCGTTCTCTGAAGGCTGATTGTACGATGCTGTGTCTACTTACCTGTGCTGTGTGCCGTTCTCGGAAGGCTGATTGTCTGTACGATGCTGTGTCTACTTACCTGTGCTGTGAAGAAAATATCTCTTTCAAAGAGTTTGCAATCTAATACCCTAAACCTGCATTGGAATTCAAGGAGCAGAAGGCTGCAGACTTGTTTCTTATTACTTTGGTACGTGTCTGTGGAGATGCCTGTATAGGTCAGGCTTTCCACGCTGATCACAGTATAAGGCAGGGAGGTGGGGAACAGCAGAAATACTGCTGCTTTTAAACGTGATGCTTTTTTTAACACTGCAAGTAGCATTGCAACTTTTTCCTTGGCAGTTCCTTCCAGTAAATAAAGGGTTGATGATTTGGCTTTGCAGTTCCCATTAGGTAAATGGGTACAAAATTTGTGACAAATTTCACATAACCATGTGAAGACATGGGACCTGAGCCTATACGTAATGGTATGTAGTTATACAGTGACTATGTGATGGTGGAGTTCAGGATCTCGTGTGGTAGGAACAGAATACCAAGCAGGATCACAATCCTGGACTTCAGCAGGGCCAGCTTTGGCCTTTTCAAGCAATTGCTAAGGGAAATCCCATGGGACAGGGTGCTAGATGGTAAAGGGGCCCAAGATAGTTGGTTAACATTCAAGGACCACTTCTTCCAAGCTCAAAGCATTTGACACCATCTTCCACAGCATCCTTGCAGCTAAACTGAGGAAGTGTGATCTGGATGATCAGGTAGTGAGGTGGATTGTGAACTGGTTGAAAGGAAGAAATCAGAGTTGTGGTCAATGGGACAGAGTCTAGTTGGAGACCTGTGTCTAGTGGATTCACTCGGGTCAGTACTGGGACCAGCAGTATTCAATATATTCATCAGTGATCTGGATGAGGGAACAAAGTGCACTGTCAGCAAGTTTGCTGATGACACAAAGCTGGGAGGAGTGGCTGACACACCAGAAGACTGTGCTGCCATCCAGTGAGACCTGGACAGGCTGGAGTGCTGGGTAGGGAGAAATTTAATGAAATACAACAAGGACAAATGTAGAGTCTTGCATCTGGGAAAGAACAACCCCATGTACCAGTACAGGTTGGGGACAGACCTGTTGGAGAGCAGCATAGAGGAAAGGGATCTGGGTGTCCTGGTGGACAGCAGGGTGACCATGAGCCAGCACTGTGCCCTTGTGGCCAGGAAGGCCAATGGCATCCTGGGGTGCATTAGAAGGGGTGTGGTTAGTAGGTCCAGAGAGGTTCTCCTCCTTCTCTACTGGTGAGGCCGCATCTGGAATATTGTGTCCAGTTCTGGGCCCTGCAGTTCAAGAAGGACAGGGAACTGCTTGAGAGAGTCCAGCACAGAGCCACAGAGATGATTAAGAGAGTGGAGCATCTCCCTTATGAGGAAAGGCTGAGGGATCTGGGTCTCTTTAGCTTGGAGAAGAGGAGACTGAGGGGAGACCTCATTAATGTTTATAAATATGTAAAGGGTGAATGTCAGGAGGATGGAGCCAGGCTCTTCTCAGTGATGTCCAATGGTAGGACAAGGGGCAATGGGTGCAAGCTGGAACACAGGAGGTTCCATGTAAACATAAGGAAAAACTTTTTCACTGTGTGAGTGACAGGACACTGGGACAGGCTGCCCAGGGAGGTTGTGGAGTCTCCTTCTCTGGAGACATTCAAAACCCACCTGGATGCGTTCCGGTGTGTCCTACTGTAGGTGATCCTGCTCTGGCAGGGGGATTGGACTGGATGATCTTTCGAGGTCCCTTCCAATCCCTAACATTCTGTGATTCTGTGACTATGTTCTCTGAAATGCTAGCACTCCAAGATGGACCTACCTGTTTTAGGTCACCACATGAAGGTTCCTTGGTTTTGATAGCTTTACCAAGCAGCTGATGTTTGTTAATCCTCAGAGTGACTCCTTAGGAAAGGTTATGTTGTGTACTTTAAACCAGAAATCCATTATGTGACTTCTTGTCAAAGACTTGCAGCAAAAACGGCTAGTTGTTTCATTTTATTTCTTGGCATTAAGTCGTTCCAGAAGTTAAGTGTTAGTGAAAACTGCTGTTTATTTCCAATTACAAGAAGGAAGAGCTGTGGTTGTAGTGGAGAGAAATAGTTAAACAGGTTAAACAAAGTTCTTAAAGTAAGAATGGAAATTGGCTGGCATACCATTGGAAGATGTATTTGGTTCTTTGCCTTGGGCTTATTAGTGTTTTCCTGACTTGTAGGTGAATGTGAATAACAGATATTAAAAAAAAAAGGAAAAAAAGAAAAAAGAAAAAAAAAGAGGAAAAACCCCCAAAATATTTACATTTTATGACTTATCTGTTTGGGAAGAAATTTCATCCAAAAAAGCAGAAGTCAGTGTAAGATCTTTCTGACATAATGTAATTCTGTTACTGTTCAATAGCATTACTTATTCATGCAACTAAGTCTCACTCAGCTGAAGCATCTTACTTGCAGTGGGTTTGGGTAACAGATGTGCTTTTTTTTTTTTTTAAAAAAAAGTTAATTTGGTGACATTTAAAATGCTATTCCTGTTATGACTAAAAATTTCAGTGATGACACTGTGACACTAGTGATTCTCTGGGTAGTTTTGAGTAATGCTGTTGACACAAATGTGGACTGAATCTTTGAATATGATGAAAGGTACTATAACATACATAACAAGACCCATTATTTGATTTATAGCTTATATCCCACATATTGGTAACTTTGGCCCTGGAAAGAAAAGTCTTTTTGGCAAGGAGGGGGAAAAGTGCTCAGTGTCTTTCTATAACTTGGAAAACTGCATTTAGGCTGTTGTGACACAATGTAACTATTTATGCTTAATGTAAAGCTGTATGTGAAAGCTATTTAGTTTTTAGATACCTGACATTCAAGGTAGGTTTTAAAGCTTGTCTGTTATGTTTCAATAAGCCTTCTGACCTGCTGCTCTCTAACAATTACATTTACCCAATGGCATACTTACTACTGCTTTTCTTCAGTTTCTGCTACGTGAACAAATTGCCACAGTGTGTGAATAACCCTAGCCATGCAGAAATAGAGACCTGCTTTTCTCTTCACTTTCTCTCCCCCTGGACAATTCAGATGCTGAGATGCTCACTGTAATTTTTATATACCTGTAGGGCAAATGCATGAAGAAATCCTGTGGGAAGGATAACAGTTCAAGCATGATGAACCACTGGAAACCAAACAATTCTCTTCCAGTGACACCTGATTTCCTCTCCCCATTTTAATTTCTGAAGTTAACTGATGAAAGGACTATGTTCTCCCTCTTTCCATATCATATTAACATTGGGGAAGACGGTGTCTGTGTTGTTTTGCTTTTCGATGTTCTTTGTAAAGCAACTATAAAGAGTAAGCCCACTAGAAAAGAAAGTAACACACCTTCTCTGATGGACCATTCTGAACGGTTGCTTATTATAGGAGGTTTTGAGGGAAGTATCTTTACCTGTAATAATTCATTTAGTTATATGGTACTTATAATGCAAGTCATAAAGAAAGAGGTATGGATTTCATAACAAATTTTTGATCTGAGACTTAAAGCATCTGACTTGATAGTTCTTGTAACGTCTATCAACTATGACTAGAGACAGTGTTATTCTTGGGCCAGATGGGTTATCCTTGGAGAAGTTTTATAGACTGTCTCTGTAGACATTTAATCATATTCATATCCATTTTTCTTGAATTTTACTAAATTATTTATATCACTGAACTGCTGCAGCAGTAACTCTCATGAATTTATTTTACAGGACATAAAAATACAGCCCTTTTAATATCTCTAATATGTGTTGTAATTTTGTTTCACTAATAGTTTGTACAGTAGCCTAGGTGGCCACCATTTACACCGTGACAGTCAATCTGTTTTCCAGCATTTTCTGACTGTATGTTGTGGGGGTAGATTCATTGTTTGGCATCACTATGGACCTTAATGAGTTTGAAATAGACGCATCTTTTCAGAACAGAACAAAGTGGTGACTTTTTGTTTGCTTGCTGGTTTTGTTTTGGTGGTGTCGTGTCCCCCCCCACCTTTGGTACATTGAAATTTGACATTGTTATGCTTTGATTTTTTTTTTTGTTACAGTTAGTTTCTGAAATAACTGTATTCCATAAATCTTAATAGGTAATCTGTGCATGTTACTGAAATATATTCTAAGATAATACATGTTAATAATACAGTGAAAATTCGGTTCCAACACAATTTTTGTGTCTATTTTGCAAGCTTACAGAGCTGGAAGCACCTTGATATATATACTTGATACGTGCATGAGGAGTGTTAAGATTAAACTAGAAAACCCTGTAACAGAGTTGGAGAACTGTCCTGGTTTCAGAGACCTAAATCTCAGCACCTGAAATGTGAGTTCCAAAACTTCTGGAAATTTATCAAGGTCTATGTATCAGACCTTGAAGGCAGATACATGCCAAAACATACCTTTGATCTAAAATGTTGTTTTTGAGGAAATGGTTATCAACCAAAGTTGAGTTGAACAGCAATGTCATGTCTCTTTATCTTTTTTTTAATATTAAATTGCTTAGTTTTTACCTATCTGACCATGTATTTAGGATGTCTGTTGCAAATGAAAAAAAAAAACCCCAAATATTTAATACATAAATGAGGGAAGATAGAGGCCCAACTGATTAAATTACATTCCAATAAAGTGAACTTAGATATTTAAGGGAGACACTTTGGATAAGTTATTTTGGAAGTTTTAGGTCTTGAATAAGGTGGTTATTTTGGGGAAAACAAAGGGCATGCTTCAATATTGATTATAGTTTATTCCTTATTTATCTGTTCATTTTGAATCACTTTGAGTGACTGTTGAAAGACAGCTCTTTTAAGAGTCTCTATGCTGCCAGTCTGTTTTTGAGAAGCTTCACTAAATATCATCATTGTGACATTGTACATATCAGGAGTGGCAAGTACAGCAATATTGTTTGGACAAATAATGTTATTTGACAGTAAGCTTCTATCTTTCTCAAGAACTCTTATTTTCCAGCAAAGCTTTCAGTGGTCACTTACCTAAGAATTATGAGGGTTCCTATGGTCACAACTGACCTAAAAAGCTTGTGATATTAGAAAGATCTATGAACACCAAGCGTGGTATCTGCTACTTACCTGTATTTGGCTTGTGATGTACCCAGTGCTATCAGTGATGTCCATCATTAGGGATACAAGTGTCAAGTGATGCATGTTCTGCTCTACATTTGGAGTCCAGCATGGGTGGAAACACACATGGAAGCATCGAAAGTGTGGCAGAGGTGCATTAGTTTGGCACCACTTGTCAGTCGGTTTTGTTGATGGGCCCCTTGTAGTCAGCGTTTGACTCGCAGTCAGTGTGTGTAGATTTTTTTTTTTTTCCCCTGCTTATTTTCCATTTACAAACTTCTGTAACTGCTACTGGGTGATTCTACACATATGTCTAAATCTCTTCTGCAGGTGAGCACATACATGTGCTGATGTTCCGCGTATCTGTACCAATTGATGTCTGTGTCCATTGTTTAGATCTGTGTACAGCGGTAGAAGCAGCAGCTGTGTATGTGCTTGTAAAGGGAGCAGGCAAGAACAGCAACTGACATAGCTGGATACACATGTGGGGAGTGGGTGGACAGAAAAGGTAAGAAGACAGCAGAATAGGTCGTGGCACGCTTGCCCTTGACCCATCAGCTGTTGCTTGTCCCTTCAAACTTAAGCAGAGTTCCCTAGAGGCCTAGGGGAAATGACTAGATTAGCCAGTTTGTATCCTTGCCAAAGTGAAAATGCTCACTGCAGCACACTTTTGGAACTTTTATCTGATAGCCCAAAACATGAAACTATTTCACAGTATAATTATTTCACTGATGGACCATCTCAATAAGGAAGTTCTTATCAAAATTTCTGTCTTCTGATCTTCATCGTTTTACTTCTAACCCTTGTGTGTCACTCTAGCTAGATCTTCTCCTCCTTAGAAGTTATATCTGTCAAATATTCCTGGACACTCATACTTGCGCTTCACTGTTAGTTAGCGAAGATCCATGTGTATAACTCCTAATCTTTCCCATAAATGTTTCTCAGTATTATCATTTGTGTTACTCTTCTCAGCCTGGTGGTGAATATTACCACAGCTGCACGCAGCATTTCAAGTGGGATCACGGCTGATAGAAGTAATGATTACTGTCTTTCTGTAGTGTGGTTTCATCTCATGTGATCAGTAGGAAGGCTTTATAAACCACCAGTGGCACATTCTTTATCTCAAATGTTTCTTCCTTCTTTGTCTAGTTGGATTCATTGGTTTTGTTTCTATTTAGCTTAAGTTTAATCTTAGCAGGAAACAAAATTTTTGGCTTTGAGCTGTATCTGTGCAAAAGTGACTCTGCTAATAGTGATCCCTGGCCTACAGCTCTGAGGTGACACATTGACTGCAAGGTCCTAAGGTGTTCCTTACAGCAACAAAGAACTATCACTTTTATTGTTCAAAATGGCGTTAAATATCCCCAAATCAGTGTTCTGTATCTAGTTTCAAGAGAGGAGCTGGGTAAGTTTTCCTGTAGATTTGGCAGCTTATGAATGAAAAATACTATATTATTTGTTGGTTTTATCCTAATAGTGAATTGGTGTGATTTGTAGTTAGGAGAAACTCACTTAGGCTTTCAGTGCACTACCTTTAACTCTGTGTCTCTTCTTTGTTTTCAGTGGTCTATTTTCCTCCTTAAAAGCTTACTATTAAAATGTTTGTAAACTTGGATTCCATAATGGCCCTATTTTTATCAATACATTATCTGAAAAAGTGAAGAAATAAGCAATCTGTTTTTTTGCTATTTTTAATTTAACTGTGTGCCAAAGATGACAATCACTTTTCTGGTAGTTTTAATGTGCTCCAGGTGTTCAGATCTGTTGTGGCTGTGATATTTTTACATGGCATTATGCTGATACAAGTGTCCTTGTATCATTCCCACTTTTAGATTGGTACAAATATTGGTATTTGCAGATACAAATCTTAAAAGCAGTCATTCCTGCTTGAGGAATATTCAAGGGTAAGAATGACTGAATTTGAAATGCATTGTCAATTTTCTTAGTATGTATTTTGCAGCTGATCATTTGTGCTTTTAACCTTGACATTGCAATGGATAGAAGAAATCCAGGCCATATTCACAGCACCTCCATCAGTCATTAAATAAGTCATTTAAGATACATCCTTCTCTTTGTACACTGCTTTTCACTTTTAATGCTCAACAAATAACCTATCGCTTTAAATATTTAACAGTTTTCTTTGATAACACTTTGAAGCACACAAAAACTTGTGGTGGTAGCGATACCTCTCCGTAGGTGTTTTGGTTGTTTGTCACTAATCCCCAGTTTTAACAAGGACAAGGAGTAAAATTGTAAAACACTAGGGGCAAAGAGTGACTCTGTCTCTGGCTTGAACAAGTCAAAATCTCTGCTGAAAAGTAGGGAGCAGAGAATGCTTATTTGGCCAAGGAAGAGGTGTATAATCTGAATTACTGTTTGAATAAAAGGCGTGTCTTTCTGCAGACCTTGCTTTCACCAAGAAAAGCTAAAATACTCGGAGAAAAGCCATAGTGATGTAGAATGCAGAGTGCTGCTACATTATTAATAGTGCTCTAGAAATTGTTGAAGTATCACGGTATGATTGTTAAGTGTTGGGAAGAACTCTTTGTGGCATGTGTTGAGAATTATTTAATGGAACAAGGAGGCTGTGTTTTTGCTTGCTATTCAAGACTTACATGTACCATGTAGTGAGAAAGTACTTCCTAGATTAAACTGCTTCACAACTACAGGAATGGTGGATAGAAATATGCCAGCTTTAGTATCTAGACCATATCAAATAGACACGGTGCCTCTGGGAACTTTTTTCTCATACAGTATGCAGTCTTTTTCCAAGCTTCATGCTGCTGACTCTGAAAGATGCAGTTTGCAGCTCTGTCTTCAGTAGTTTAAACAGAAGGGCTTGGGCCTGACCTTTGAGAGTGATTGCCTTTCTCTTGTCATCTTATGAGTGGGAATGTTGAAGATAAATTCAATAAAAAAAGGAAAGAGATGACAGGCAGGGGATTCTCACTGTTACAGGATTCCATGCCTGCCTCCTTTGGTGTAAAACTTTGACCTTTCAGACATGCTGCTAAAGCTTGGGGGGTGTTTTGTTATTGTTTTTTAGAAAGCCAACCCTCACCTCACACATTTATTCCACAGCAGGAATATGGACAAAGGTGTTTCTGTAAGTGCAGGCTCAGTCAGTTCCTTTGAATGTGATGTTAAAGTTCTTAGTTCTGGTTCTTGGCTTCACTGCAGCTCACAATTACAATTGTAAAGAAATTCCTGATGAGCTAAGTACTGAACTAGGTTGGTGCAAGTGGCATCTGTCAAAGTTTTGGCACTGAATCTCTGGCAAATCTTCAAAGTGCACAAACGATGGAGACAAAAGCTGTATATTTGGTTTAGTGGCTTGTTGCTGCATTGTAGCAAGTCTTTGCTGCAGATCATGTGTGAGCTTGAGATTTTAAGTATTGACATGTCAGATTTTTGATGTAGGAAAGGCATCTTAGCTTCAGAAGTGGTTGCATCATTTTAATTGAAATAAATTAAAAAAAAATAAATTTACCCATTCAGACAAGATTGCAGACTTCAACCTGAGTAGTTAAGTATGCACAAAGCTATAAGCAACATGAAAAAATCTTACAATGAAGGGAAAGGAAGACCTTAAATATTGTTCTCATGAGTCTGTTCTGTATGTGAAAACAAACTTTAAGCAATAATCAAGGACACTATTACCCTGTAAACTGGCAGAGCTTTACTAGAAGCTTGAGGCTTGGCAACATGGATGTGTATTGCTGGTACCTTTCTCTTACAAGATGCTCACACAAATGCTGATAAGGAGTGCTGATTAGGAGACAGGATGGAAGAAGTCTTGTGTTGTAGTGGTGTGTAGGTATGGCTGGGATCTAAACTTTGTCTCTGTTTACTTATTAAAAAAAAATCTGTGAAGGGAATAGCTTAGTTTGTGTAAATATCTGAGGGGCTGGGACAATCAACTTGCTGACAGTTGCTGCATTTGAAAGTTACCACCTGTTAACAGTACACCAGTGCCTAGATACTGCATTCATTTTTTTCTTGTAAGACATTAAGTGTCTGTAGGAAAATCTTGACTCTTTGGTAGCATGTGGTGAAGATGAGTAGGAGTTCATCTGGCTGTCTAAATGTGGAAAAAACATGCTGCCCTGCTCATTCTTCTTGATCCAGCCTTAGCATTAAAAGAAATATGCTTTGCATTATGAAGCTTGCTGATGTCAGAAGGAAAAAAAAATTAGGCCCAGATGGCATGATGCTAAATTGAGCTGAGTACGAAGTGTGCATGTAAAAAGAGGCCAATCAGTTTTTGCTGATCCTTTGTAAGTGTGAGGAGGAAGAAAAATATTTGCTTCTCAATTCATCTTCCTTAGAGACCCAACTGTGTATGTGTTTTAGCTGAGCAGAAACCTGCATGACAGAAGCGTCTCGTAGCTTTTAGCAGGACGGTTCTGTTGTTAGTTCTCAGATTTCCCATCTCCATCATATTTTAAAACTGGGTGCTATTGGAAGCTTAATTTCATAGTTAAACAAAGATCAACCCTCTAAAGGTGGGGGGAAAAAATTAGTTGATCGCAAGCATAGCAATTGATGTTGATTTGTTAAAATCCTCAAGTGAGCAAAAAATTTTAATACATGTTTGAGTAGGGTGGCTACTAATTCAGTTAGAAAGGGGCAAATATGTCCAGATTTGTAGTCACATGTATTTTCAGTCAGGTTACTACTAGAAGACTTGTTTTTGAATAAAAACTGTTGCTGCTCATAAAACTTGTAAAAGAGGCAAGGAAGAAAAGCTTTAATGTTATTTATTTCTCACCTTTAAAGTGGGAATAGCAGGTGCTTTTTCTGTTTTTGTCAGTAATAGTTTCCTTCAAACAAATTGGGAATAAAAACCCAGGCAAGCAAAAATGTCTTATATGGAGCTAAGTTTTATTTCTTTTATACCATTTACACTTATTCCAAGATAGCTCTAGGTTAGATTCTGACTTCTATACTTATTAAGGGTACAAAATAAAAATCAAGCCTGCATTCTTGTGCAGCTACAGGCTGGTCTTGTAGCTCTTATTTTGCAGGCTTCTTCATGCAGCAGTGCTATGCATCAGTTCTGTCACGCTTTGGCGTGACTTTATAGTCTTACATATCCATAGTAAGAGCTACCGTTGTTTGTTTTTTAATTTGGATAGGAAATGTGAAAATTCAGACATACACTTTGATTCTTCTGCAGTAAAATTACATCCATGACTAACAGGCTTTTTGCTGTATAAACTTTCAGTTATTCTGCTGATTAAAATTGCTGTGAAGTATTTTGTATATAAGGTCACTGCTTGTAAAGGTCATTGCCTCTTAATAAGAGGTATTTTATCTTTACCAGACACAAAAACCCCCTACCTTTGCACTGCTTTATAAGAATCTTCTTATTGTGCCTCTTTTTTTGCTATTTTTATCACTCTGGTGTTATCGATCTTTCTGTTGATACATATGTGCATATACTTGTGTTATATATGTGCTGTTTTTTCTTAGAGTATCAACATGGTTGTGTTTTGAGACTTCCCCTCCCTCTACCCCGAAGAAGGTACTGAATCACAATCCACGTCAAGCAGATTTATTTTAGAAGATGAGAGGAGGAGGAAGCCTCTATACAATGAAGATGATGGAAGATCTTTCAGACATCTTGTGTATAATTTCTTTGGCTTTATTTAGTGTTTTATAAAATGTCTGAAATTTGGGGAAGTAAATAGAAGCAAAAAACAAAAGAACTTCACAAGGTGTGTGTAAACTGGAAGGATTCAAAGATTCAAAGAGGTTCTCTATTCATTTTTGTTTTGAAAAACTAGCTGCACCCCTTATATTCACCAAGATGCATTATTACAGCATTCTATGAGTGGCAACCTTTTCAAAAGCACTAGGAAAAAAAATGTGGGAATAATATTAATCCCAAGCCTCCTTCTTCAGTAGCCATAGTATCATTGGTCTCTAAGCTTCCTCCAGGCAATAAAGGTCTATGCTAATTCTCACTCAGTAGAAAACCCTTAAAATATCACTGTTTTAGTAATTTTCCTCTTGACACTCCAATGCTATTTTTAAATGAGAGATAACAAAAAAAACTCTGATTTTGTTTGCTGTAGTATTTGCCTCTGGAAAATTCATTTAGGACTGGAAACAGATGATACAATAACACCTTTTATCATTTTGATTGCTTTATATTAAGAATAGTCCAAACAGGGGTATGAAAATTGCTTCCTAAAGCTTTTAAAGTCATGACAGCTGACTTTCACAGGTGTTAGTTCAGTTTGCTGTAGCATTTAACATCCTTAAGTGTTCTGGTACTCTTCCATCAAACTTTTTTTTTTTTGTTAAGTTTTGCCTCCTCCATACCCCCTCTCTACACCACCTCCTCCCTGCTGCCAATCCCTCCCCCCAAAAAATGTGATAGTGTTTAAAAATGGCATATACAATATGTTACCTAGGTTCATTTTGAAACCTATTCTCTTTGCTGTAGGATGGAATATGACTCTAAGGAAATATTCTGTATAATACAGTGGAGAAAAATAGGTTTTGTTGTGACCTTTAAGTTGAGCTTTTCTGTTCTGAACCACATTATTTTGCTAAATACAAGGGAACTGGAGCCAGCCTGTGACCTTTTGTTATCATGCAGCTTTGAGAAATGGAAAAAGTCATTCTGATGCTCAGAAGTTCCATTACAGAGATACTGTTCAGATTTTTGTTTTTAAGAAAAATACCCAAAACAAAACACAAAAAATCCCAAAACAAAACAACCTTGAAACAATTCAGAATTGCAGTCCTATACCAGAAAAATGTAACCATTTTCAAAATTGGCATAATTTACTGTCTCTGTAGAAGTAGCTTTAATGTCTGAAGTTAATAGCAATCCATGTTGTCCTTAGCCCTTTTTGATCCCAGCAGTGCTCAGTACCTCTGAGGAATGGATTTTCACCTCATCAGTCCTTTCAAGTAAGGAAGCTATAGCAGAGAACTGATTAAATTATTTATCTTTAATTTTCAATGACTTCTGTGAATTTACATTTGTGGCCCTGTATTTTTGCCTTCATAGGATAACTCACTTTCAACTGATGTCTCATTCATAGCTTGCTAATTGAGAGATACCATATTCAGAGGAAGCAGAGTTGTGCTTTATTTTAAACACTGATTTTGCTATTTAATCTTCTTCCTTAATCCTTTTTCTGACTCTGCTGCTCAGTGCTAAAGGAGTCTGATTTGTTCCTGTCACTGAAAGATGTCTTTCTCTGATCTTTACAGTGCAGGGTTACCACTGAATGGTGATGACCTTCCCTGGGTGCCAGATCCTGTAAACATGGTATCTGTTCAACATCTCTCCTTCCTCAGGACTGGAGTGTTGGGGGCTTGCATGCCGCTCTACAGTGCTTTGGTCAGTCACTACGTGTTGGGATAGATTCGGAGCACTAAAGAATATTTTGTCTAGAAGCTACCTGTAACTCAGAATCAACTCTGAGTGTTCCTTTTATTTGTTTCACCCAACAGGCTGCCACATCAGGCTTCCCCCAGGCTGTCTACCATGGTTATCCAGAGCTGACATACCATCTCCTGGATAATCTCAGTCCTTAGGTGTGTTTTTCTAAAATGAGTACTGAAGATTCTTCATGTAGAAATCCTCTACCAGAGAGGATTTCACCCTTTGTGCTTCTGACACTTTCAGTTCTGATCATTGACCTGGTTATGAGTATCTCTCTTCTGGCCTGTTTCTTTGACAGGTAAAGTTGCATTGTAATAAATAGATAAAAGTGATACTTTGGGAATGTGCTTCTCAAGTAGGTGGACCTCAGCTAGCACTAGATCTCATTGGTGTAAAACCACAAAGTATTCATCCTGTGTCAGAGCCTCCTTTTCTGTCAAGGAAGGCTTTCTGGGTATCCTTGAGTTTAAATATGTTCTTCCAGGTCACATACAGATTTAGAATAAGTTGTACAAACCTGATAATGAGAACAGGGAATGCAGTCATTACTTGCTCTTTGAAACTAAACCCAGTGAAAAACAAATGTTTCTGATGATAGTGTTAGAAGTGGAGCTCTGGAGCTGTATCAGTGATTAATGTTCTGACCAGTATGTTCCAAGTTGCATTCAGACAATGAGAGACAGATTGCTTTATTTTGATTGATGTGGATGTACTTTTTACAGGAAAGGACTTCAGAAACACTCCTTATCTTTTTAAAGCACTGAAGTCTTCTGGATAGACAAATGGTACTGGAAGATTTGTATCTGGATACAGTTTGCTACTTGGCCCCCGCTGCTGTATTTCCAGCAGATGGGCTCTGAGAGTTTGTAGATGATGAAGATAAATAATGTGCATCCACTGTGTCACTGACAACTGATGCTGTTCTGTTTTTAAGCCTCAGTTCCTTCCGTTTACCGCTGCAGTTCTCTTAATGCTCTATACCTTCCTCTTCTGCCCTGGGCTCTCAGGAGGAGTGAAACACTGCAAATCATTAGCCAGATACCAGAGCCACAGCTGAGTTGTTAATCTAGGACCAGGTAGATCTAGGGATTGGAAAAACCCCCCGATCCTAGGCTGTCTAATCTCCTGATACAGTACTGACCGGGCAGAATCTGAAACAGCTTGACAAGCCAGACAGTTCTCCCAACTAGGGTACGCACAGCACTCAAGTAGTGCTTGCTTTATAAAGCCGTATCCTGGTAACGCCTGAGAGATGATAGGGCAAGACAGTCTCATAGCAATTGTAAAAAGGTTGTGTTTTCAGTTAACAAAGTGCCTTTACAGTGCTTTTGTTCACTTTTAGGGAAGCAAAGTGGACAGGAAAGGAGCAGCACTAGGAAAACTGGAAGACCCTTGACTGTATGGGACAGTGTAGTATTAAGGGGTGGGAGGGAGTAATATCTAATGAGTAACACTTAATACAGATGTATTAAGGCAATAGAATTAAGGATAATGTAAGGGACAGTAGTAGTGAAGTGGTAATGGTGCCTGGTGGCTAGGCAATAAAGGAAAATATAAGAGAGTGTGGCAGGGATGCAAATATAGGTCTGTTAGAGCTCTTTAGCTTGCTGGGTAAGGGATCAATACCTTATTAGAGAATGCATCTGAAACTTGTGCATGTGGGAATACTGTCTGAGCAAGGAAACTGAGAAGCCTTTCTGATGAGATCCACCCTTGGAATGATGAAGGAAGTAGGATATTTGGTGTGCTATGGAGCACAGCTCCCTATTTGTATTGATTTAGAGTTGTCTGGTAGCAATAATGATGTGTTGTACTCGTACTGATCCAAAACCTACTAGGCCTCAAACTATCCGAGCTTTTAGTTCATCAGTTAGCAGAGCTGCTTCAGTTTGTACTCATTTACCAGTTCATTCAATTGAAACATTTTATGAGGACATGAGTACCTGTCTGCTGATTTGCTTGAATCCAGCTGATGTCTGATGTGGAGAGAAGGCCTTATTTCTTTTACTTGCCATTACCAGCTCTAAATGTGGCATTAAAAAATTGCATGTATTGTCTGTAGTCCTGAAATACATGTGAAAGGCCAGAAAGCTATTTTCCACTCATCCCTTTTGTCTGCTTGCTTGCTTGCTTTCTTGATTATCATCATTCCTGTGATGACAGGAAAAAAAAAGCTGTTTACATTGTCACAGTGTCTTGCTTTGAGATTGTGAAAGATGTATTATAGGAAGGGTTAAGTGAGACCCTGAATAGACACCCTGAATAATGAGTCTCTTTGCCTAACTGGATTCTTGTCCGTAATTTGGAATTTTTGTGCTTTTTTTTGTGACATCTAGTGTATCTGGTGACAGAAGAATAGTTACTATAATAATACTACAGCAATTTGTTTTTATAGTTGGAGTATAAATCCAAGAGCTGCAGCTCATATATCACATAATTAATAATGCCTCACTTTGTTTTCCTTTAGTTTAACACCCAACAGCAAATTAAACTCTGAATTGTTTTCTTAATTTGTATGAAACAAATCAGGCAAGGATAAGTCCTGCATTCACTGAAGGTTAGTTAAAGTGCTGAGAAAACACAAACAACAGAGGTTCCACTGCATGTAAGAATAAAACTTAATCTTTGGAACATTTTTAGGAAGTGTGTATCATGGCTTAGTTCTAAGATTCCCAGTCTTGTTTGAAAAACTTGGAGAAAATTTTTTCACTTACTATTATTAGGGGAAAGTGTACCTAATCTGACCACTAAAATTGGTTATATTGGATAAACAAGGACATTGCTTTTTAGCTTCCTGCCAGTCCAAGTTCTCTATAAATCTAAATTGTTGTGTGTCTTCTGATTATACAGACTACTTCTGTGACAGAGCTTCTGTTTTTTCTTTCAGCTCTAAATATCAGCTGAGGTTCATTGGTATTTTTGCCTTGAATCATTTTTTTTTATTCTTTGTTGTTACCCTTTTGTTCTTTCAAGACCATTCTCCTTGTTTGTGTGATCTAGCAGGAAAGTTCTTATGTTTATCCCAGTGTCTACTGTTGATAGTTAAATCTACAACATGAAAAGACAAAAGGAAACAGATTCCTCTTCCAGCTTACTTCCCTAAACAAGATAGTCTAAGGAGAATTCTAGCTATTTGCTGCTGTGCATGGATTGCTTGCTTGTACTGGAAATCGCATTGAATTCTTTCACACACTTATTTTTCTTGAAGGATCACGTTGCAGCTTTCCCCTTTATTAAGCACTGCACCTTGTGGATGTACCTAGTCTCATAGACTGCGGTTATGAAGATTAGGCAAACTCTGTTCAAGAGTAAGTTTTGGATTTTGTTTCTAAAGTAAATAACTACCTGGCACTGAAATGGTTTCCCCATTTTATCAGAGCAGGCAGTTAATCACTCATGAACTACTGGAGCTGCTTTTGCTGTTTGTTTGCTTCTCTGCCACTTCCTGTTGTTTGGGCTATTTCAATATATTGCATCATCCTGTCTAGAGCTCATGCAGAAATGTTAGCAATTCATCTTAGCATTTTCCCTGTGTCAGCTGAGGTTGCAAACCAAACTAACACCATTTTTCAAAATGCCACTTCAGGTGGCAAAGAACTGAATCCTGTAGTCCTTACTCAGCCAGAAAAACAAAAAAATCTTGTTTGCTGATTTAACGGTACAGATTTAGACTCAACTGTCTAGAGAATTAAAGTGTTATGACTGATTTTAGTTACTATTTTCTGCCAATATTAAGAACAAACTGCATTAGACTGTAGATTGTTTTTTACGTGCTTGTAATATCTGAATGGTTATTTGAAATGTAAAACTTTATATGCTTAGGTACATACTCTAATTCTATGATTGACTTGGAAATGTTACAAGGAGTAACACTTTTGACTTATATTGTTGGTAATAAATCCAATCTAGAGTACTTTTTCCTGTCTGTCTGGGGATTGTATGGGATTTTCTTTGACCTATAGTCCTAATGTAACCAGAATTTTTTGACTGAATTATTTGACAGTGTGAGGAGCTAGAAGGTAATGATTGCCTTCAAATTTCATGAAAGAAAGCAGCTAAGCAAAGAAAACATCCTTTTATGTTCCAGGGAACTGAAGGTTTGCAAGTGTCAACTCAGCCCTGTTATTTGCCACAGAATTCTCAAAGGAAAATTATTAATAATGACCTAATATTTTTAGATAATCTTCTTTATTAGAAGTCAGAGGATGTAATCCCCGGTAGAGCATGTTTTTCTTATTGGATTTTCTACTGTATGTTAAGGAGTGAGCTTATACTTTTTAGAACTGTGGAGAACTTAAAAAGGCTTGTGTGCTCAAAACAATGCTGCTCTTTCAGTGGTATCAGTTGATCTAATAAGGTATTGCCACTTGGTATAAACCTTGCCTTGCTTCGTTGTAACACAGTTAAAAATATCAATCGAACATGAGGCACAAGTCTATAGAAGAAACAGATGTAATTAGTGTCTGCTTAGACTTGTTTGTTTTATGATCAAGATGGGTTTCTGTCGGGAGAAAAGTAACTTAAAAAAGGCAAGTAATGTTTTTAGATTATCTGTAACTGTTAGAGTTGCTATTAAACTTGTAACTGATATGACTGAAACAGTCATACTTTTCAGTAAGTACTGCAACTTCATGGTTTTCTTAATGAAAAGAGAAGCTATGAGAATGCAGGAAATGTCCCCATATCTATTGATAAAATAAATGTCTTATTAGAGTTGTTTGTCTCCCATTTCCATAGCCATAAACATTAATCTTCACAAATTGACAGAATGACTACCCTCATTTTATAGATTGGTAAAAATAGAAAGGTCAGAAAATTTAGGAGCTAATTCTGACAGGCTGTACTACAATATCATTTTTTTTGGAGAAAGACTGGTTTTGAGTGACTGCCCTGGCTGCTTCCCCACTTACTGTTGTGGGTTTAGTTTGAAGGGCTGTTTTAGGGTGTACAACTAGATACCTTCTGGTATAGCCTCTTCTGAAAGCAGTCTTTTGGCTGTCTTGGTGAAATCATAGGTTACTGTATGGTTGAATCTCTCATTGAAATGGACTGAAACAGCTGGATCCCTAGATGTATTTGGTCAGAGTCTGTCTGACCAGCAGTTAGCTGCTGTTGCTCAGCTGTCACCTTATCCTGTAGGTTCTTGGGTTTCTGCTGTCAGTCATGTTCAGAGGCTGATTCATCTCCTCAGACCTTGCACTCAGACTGAAGCCTGAGGTTCCCTGAAATAGGCTTCTTGAACTGTCAATGTATTTTGGTCAAATTCTCTACTACAGGGAACTGTAAAATTCACATTTGATATGTGACCCTGTGGTTTGATAGAGGGTCAAAACCAGCTATGCAAGGTGTGAAGCAGAAACTTGCACTGCATTTTCTGCATTCCAGATGAGTGCATTAAACACCAATGCAGGCAATTCTTCAGTGAGTGTGTGTTCTCAAAGTTCATAATAGTAACTTAGTAAATTAGTTATATTATAGAAATAGTTTAAGTGGTATCCTAAGTATGTGAAGGTTAGTGTGGATAACAGTAGATTTAGAGTTTTTCTGAAGTTTTGAGTAGGTAGAGCTTTTCTGCTGCATGAAAATAAATATCCAAAGGGCTTATTGTTCTAAAAGTCTCAGTAGATGTTCTCTTCCATTTTAGGGACAAAGGGTGGTTAGCCACCCTCTCTCAAATTTTACTGTCATGTATGCTGTAAATCTTTCTATAGTGCATCTAGGGAAAGCACTTATTTGAGGATCGTGAGTGATTGACTCCGCTTTTGTATTGGTGTTATTATGGAATTGTGATAGCTAGAATAATGTGATATCTTTTGCTGACCTTTTTCAAAAATATTTAATGTGGATTACTTCAGCTATTTGAATAATTCCTTCATTAATACCATGCAGATATTGAAATTGTTTGGTGAATCAGGGCTGAAGGGAGATGTTTAGAAACTGATCAGCAGGTGTGTTTCAACCTCAAGTAGTTCAGTTTGGAAGTTCAGATCATTGTTTGTTGTCAGAAAAATGGAGTATTAGCTAGAAGCCAGACATATCTTCATGTAGAGTGTTGTTTACTTGTGTCCACATCCCTCTGCTAGTGCCATTCTTGTTCTTCAGTGCTTCTGTCCCAGATCCTGCCACTTGTCCAAAGCAGAGATTTTGCTCCAGTAATCTGAACAGTATTTAATAAAATTTTATGTTCTATGACAATTAAATAGTAAAAAATCATAAAAATGACCCAGAATGGTTCATTTACATTGTCAGACATGGCAGTGTCTCGTTGTGTTCACTGGTGTTTTGTTGTTTCCTTAGCCTACGGTTCCATGTATGGGGTAAATTAAAGGATTAGGATTATTTATTTCTGTTGATACTAATTAGAGTTACAGACAAAGCTATTATTTTCTGTCTTTCCTTTCTGCCTTCAGAATAGAGGAATTTTCTGTTTCACAGCTCATCCCCTCCACAGGTTGGACAGATTATCTGTGCTGGTCTTGTTTGAATCCAAGCAATGTCCCTCCCAGCTACTACAATTGAAGATGGTCTTGGTTTTCTGCAAGTTCTAGGTCCCTTGGGATTTAATTTCATAGTGAACAGAAGAAAGGGTAATGATACTCTGTCAGGCTTTAGGATGGCTGCTGCTTCCAGTTATGCTCAGAAAAATTTCAGATGATTGAATTGCAGTAGCCTTTTCCTTTGGTGATGTGTAATGATGAAGATATTGTCCTAGGTACCCCTCTGACATGAGGTCATATTCAAGGTTCTGATTCTTTTCTTCAAAGCACTTAGCAGCAATGTGTCCAAGGAGGCACTGCTTTGCTGTGGTATCCAACTGACATAAAATTCTGCAATAGATCATGACAAAAACATCAAATCTCTTAAGAGGACAATTGATGTGTTTTAGAGCTGACGTGGTTTTGGACAGCTGCAGATTCACTACTTTCAGGATCCTAGCATAAAACTCACTTCTGTTTAAAATTATTTTTCCAGTGTCAGCTTATAATAAAAAGAAATTCTAAATGTGTGATCCTGTCTTACCTCCACTACTAATGTGTGGAGGTGCCCTGATGATGAACCTGGTGTCATACCTGAATAGACAAACCAAAATGCACAGAAATCATCCAGGATATAAAGCAAGCCAAGACCTATTTCACATCTTCCAAAGAAGGTGCAGAAAAATAATTCTGTATCTTCTGTAAATGTTGCAAGACTATGAGTATTCCAGGAGTTTGTTATAAAAAATATAAACTCAAGAATTTGCTAAACTTTGGCTGCACAGAGAATGGAATCAGCGAACTGCAGTAAATCATCTGGTGAAAGATTATGGGTTTAGTCCCAAAGTGCTGTGTGTTACAGCTTGTGGTTCTGTTCTTCCAGTCCTTTTTTAGTGGCTTTCAGGCACACAACTTTGCACTTCCTCTGTGCGCAAAATGGGATATGCTGGGAAACCCTGCAGCTTTGTGTTCTTGCACAGCATTGGGATTGGGAGAGCACTCATGGATATCAAGTGCTGATGTTCAAATATAAGCTCAGTCAAAGTCAACTGTTAAATACACTCTCACAGTGCAAAAAATTACAAAACAACTTTCCCTGAAAATTAAGAGTATCCTTCCCACATATTGGTCAGCTATGAAGTCAAACTGACAAGCAAGTGGTTCTGTAAAAATTTTTTTAAAAGTGTATTGTGGTCTTTACAGTGGAGTTAAAATGTATAATGTAGAGTCATATAATGTTAAAAGTAGCTATGGAATAGGTTCTGCCTCAGAGCATGTGAGTGCGAAGTAAGCATTTGGAGAAGGTTGAAGTAATTCTGTGGTGAATACATTGCTTTCCTCTGCCCTGAACATAGTATCTGAAAGCTTAGAAATCTATATGTTAGTTCTTGACTTTTTCTTTCTAGGCTTTTTCTGGTGCATTACAGATACTTTTTCCTAAGTATCATCTGCATTCCCTTCTCTTTAAGGATTTTTTTTTCTTTCTGCGTATGTAATACCAAATGACTACAGCACCTTTTATGTTCCTCAGTCTCCTTTATTTTAACTTAATTGTAAAAGACTTAAAGTGCTACAGAAGGACAAAAATGCTAAATACAGACGGGCAACAAAAAAGGACAGTCAACATTCCTTCATTTTAATATTTTTTTTTATGAGCAAACAAATAGCAAGCCTCAACACATCTGTATTTTTTATACTTTGCTCAGTTTCATCATCTTTGAAATGGGAAACTACAATTCCTTTGAAAAATAGATTCGGTTTATTTAGTTTCATTCTACTTTCCATAAGCAGCAATGTATCTTCTACTGAAATGCTATTTCGTATCCTGAAGGAAGATTTTTAGTAAATTATGACCTATACCCTCTCCCTCCCATTAAAACAGTGGAAGGAGGTGGTTTTCTAGCAGACTAATACTTTGCAAAATGTAATAGTGTTAAGCCTTTCCTTCGTTAGAGGAACATGAAGTCAAAGTTGTAACTGCTTTGGTCTTGCATCAATAAGGTTATTATAGTCTAGACTTTATTTAGTAGAAATTAAAATTTGGATCAAAACTATCAGCTCAGGCATAAATAACCTATTTCCCTCACCTGCAGCAAGCCACTTATCTTACATTCTTCCTCTGTGTGAGAAAGTATTTGTAGAGGGGTTTGTGGCATGGATATGGCATATGAGTGCCACATGTTCTGAGCAGTATGGATGAGTACTAAAAAAAAGCTGATATGAGAACTGATAAAGGCTATGACATATCTAGTGAAAAGCTCATTGGGAATGTTCTACAACAGCCATTTAGGCATGCCCACTAAGAATTGTCAGTTATTCAGCTTACCCTGAGCTGTCTAATTGTGGTAGGTTGACCATGGCTGAACACCAGGTCCCCACCAAAACTGCTCTATCACTCATCGCCTCAAGTGGACAGAGGAGAGAAATATAACTAAAAGCTTGTTGGTTTGAGATAAGAACAGAGAGAGATCATTCACCAATTACCATCATGGGCAAAACAGACTTGACTCAGGGGGAAAAACTAGTTTAATTTATTGCCAATCAAATCAGAGGAGGATAATGAGAAATAAAACCGAATCTTAAAACACCTTCCCCTCACTCCTGCCTTCTTCCTGGGCTTAACTTTCTGATTTTCTACCTCCTCCCTGCCAGTGACACAGGTGGATGGGGAATAGGGGTTGTGGTCAGTTCATCACATGTTATATCTGCCATTCCTCCTTCTCAGGAGGACTCCTCCTCACACTCTTCCCCCAAACAGTTTTTATGAACTGCTGCAACATGGGTCCTATCCATGGGGTGCAGTCCTTCAGGAACAAACTTCTCCAGCATGGGCACAGGTCTTGCCACGAACTTGCTCCAGTGTGGGCTCTCCACAGGGTCACAGTTTCCTTTGGGCATCCACCTGCTCTGGTGTGAGGTCCTCCACATGCTAGACATCTGCTCCACCATGGACCTCCATGGACTGCAAGGGGCCAGCCTGCCTCACCATGGTCTTCACCAGAAGTTGCAGGGAAATCTTTGCTTCAGTGCCTGGAGCACCTCCTCCACCTCCTTCTTCACTGACCTTGGTGTCTGCAGAGTTGTTGCTCTCACATATTCTCACTCCTCTCTCCAGCTGATAAATACAGAGAATTTTTTTTCTGTTCCCCTTCTTAATTATGTTATTACAGAAGTGTTACAACTGTTACTGATGGGCTCAGCCTTGGCCAGTGACAGTTCCGTCTTGGAGCTGGCTGGCACTGGCGCTGTCAGATGTAGGGGAAGTTTCTGGCAGCTTCTCACAGCAGCAACCCCTGTGCCCTCCCGCTGTCAAAACCTGCCCACGCAAACCAAATACACTCATCTATCAGTTCAGAACCTGTAACTTGAAGACTGAATGAGCTTGCATTAAATGTGTGTTGGTTTAGGAATATTAGACAGCCCAATGTTTTAGTCTCTTAAAATTGCTAATTTTTAGATAAATGTAGCTAACAAACTTGGCTGGGCTTGGTGGACAGGCTTTGTGCAAGAAAATTCATCAGGCTTGGGAGATAACTTGGAGCCAAGTCCCAAATGCAGTTCCAAGCCCACCCAGACATCCTCCTGTGCTCACTCTACATTGGTAAATCTCAACCCTTTCCCTTATCTGCTTTTCATATCTGTCTCGATCCGATGTCGGGGAAGGCTTCAATACGATCCCAAGAGCGAGATTAAGAC
>NW_010333725.1:0-20006 GCF_000700745.2 Antrostomus carolinensis
GAACATCTTGTTTCTGGACTTTCATGCCGGGCAGAGAGGCAGTGGTGAGCTGACTGAACCCCCACTGCCTGTCACCTGTGCTGCTGTGGGGGGAGAAGGTAGAGAAATCGGGAGCAAAGTGATTTGAGCCTGGGAAGAAGGGAGGGGTGGGGGAAGGGGTTGTAAGATGGGGTTGTTATGTCTCACTGTGCTACTCAGATGAACAGCAACAAATTAAATTGATTTTTCTTCCCCAAGTTGAGTCTATTTTGCCCATGACCATAACTGGTGAGTGAGCCCTCCCTGTCCTCATCCTAATCCTGTTGTGACTCCCATCCCATCTCACTGGGTTGGGGGAGTGAATGCAGGACCGCATGGTCCCACTGTGGGTCAAACCTCCACACAAACAAACAAACAAACAAACATCCCACCAATCAACACCCCCAAAGAAAACACTCTTGATCTAAAAACACTTTTGAGGAAGCAACTTTGGTTCTTTCCTTTATAGGTCGGCAAGTTTAATATCACCTTCCTTATCACACCAACAGAACGGGAACGTCCCACAGCACGGCTGCAGCCACGGCTTCCACACCACATTGTACAAGGAGAGCTGTTCTGGGACTGGAGTCAGTGTCCTGCGGTGCTCTACAGCTCTTGCAATCGTCCTTACTACAGTGTCAAAGCGGGGCTCGGTGTCAGCCGCCAGCGGTTCGGCTTCAGAAGGGTCTCGCGAGAGATCGAACAGCAACGGAGGGTCGTGATGGGTCACACCTTCCCCAAAACACGGGCAAAATCCTCTATCATAACAAGCTCCAGCCCCAGGTGGATGGAAGTCTGGGGTCACATAATGAGCCTTCCAGACGGCTCCACCTGGCAGGAAAGAAAGAAGGCTTGTGATGACACTGGTGGTTATTGTAAGGCACTAGAAGGGGGAATATTTTTATAAAGTTTATTTCTGGTTGTGCTTCAGCTCTACACTTATTAGTTGATATAGTATTGTAATTTCATTTAAAATTAAGTGCCACAGAATTAAACCAATATTGTAAAATGATTTCTGACATTTTGAAATTTCTTTAAAATTTTCAGCAAGTATATGTTATTGCTCAGTTAGTTTTTTAAGAAAAACATGAAAAACAGAGATTTGGGGTTTCCATAGCTTACTTCCTTGTTAAGGTAGAAGAAGGACAGACAAAGGGCTGAGGCAAGACTTCTCCCTGAGACAAGGGGGACATGGACTCCCCAGGCCTTGCATTTAGACAGAGAGGTGGGTGAGATCCATCCTGAGCTCCAGTAGCCTGCCTGGCACGCCACATGCCTTGAAGCCACTAACAAACTCTTTGTGCCACACAGGAAATGCCAGTCAGTTCTTTACCACCTGGAATTACCCGAAAAGCTGCAATCCTAGGAAAAATGTGTTAAACAAATGTGCCCTTCCATAGATAGAACCTAATTCTTGGGAAGGAAGTTCTGTACTCACTGTCCTTCTGGTGCCACCGCACAGCGTGTAAGTGAATGCCACAGTAATGAAACAGGAACTCATGCTCTGAGTGCTCAACTGTCCCTCGCAGTAAAGGCATCAGATCCCGGCCGTCAATTACCCTAGCAGAAAAAATGGAGACCATCAGACTGGGGTGAGCTGAATGGGACTGTGTTCCTTGGTGCTGGAACTGGCAACACTGAATCATAGAATCATAGTGGTTGGAAAAGACCTTTAAGATCATCAAGTCCAACCATGAACCTAACACTACCAATTCCACCTCTATACCATGTCCCTAAGCACCTTGTCTACCTGTCTTTTAAATACCACCAGGGAAGGTGACTCCACTGCTTCCCTGGGCAGCCTGTTCCAGTGCTTGACAACCCTTTCAGTGAATAAGTTTTTCCTAATATCCAGTTTAAACCTCCCCTGGCACAGCCTGAGGCCGCTTCCTCTCTATTGCTTTTTACTTGGGAGAAGAGACCAACACCCACCTCTCTACAACCTCCTTTCAGGTAGTTTAAGAGAGCGATAAGGTCTCCCCTCAGCCTCCTTTTCTCTAGACTAAACAACCCCAGTTCCCTTAGGCACTCCGTGTAAGACCTGTTCTCCAGGCCCTTCACTGTCTTCGTTGCCCTTTTCTGGACCCGTTCCAGCACATCAATGTCTTTCTTGTGGCTCAAAACTGAACACAGTACTAGAGACGCAGCCTCACAAATGCCGAGTACAGGGGGAGGATCATTTCCCTACTCCTGCTGGCCACACTATTTCAGATACAGGCCAGGATACCATTGGCCTTCTTGGCCACCTGGGCACACTACTGGCTCGTGTTCAGCCGGCTGTCGACCAGCACCCCCAGGTCCTTTTCTGCCGGGCAGCTCTCCAGCCACTTTTCCCCAAGCCTGTGGCGTTGCATGGGGTTGTTGTGACCCAGGTGCAGGACCTGGCACTTGGCCTTGTTGAACCTCATACACAGTAGGCCTTTGCCCATTGGTCAAACCTGTCCAGATCCCTCTATAGAACCTTCCTTCCCTCGGACAGATCAACACTGCTGCCCAACTTGGTGTCATCTGCAAACCTAGTGAGGGCACACTCAATCCCCTCATCCAGATCATTGGTAAAGATATTAAGCACACACTGATTCTTGGGGAACACCACTAGTGACTGGATTTAACTCTGTTCACCACAACTCTCTGGGCCCAGCCATCCAGCCAGTTCTTTACCCAGCAAAGAGTACATCCATCCAAACCATGAGTGGCCAGTTTCTTCAGCAGAAAGCTGTGGCAAAAAGTGTCAAAGGATTTACTGAAATCTAAGTACACCATATCAGCTTCACCTTGTCATAGAAGATCAGGTTGGTCAGGCAAGATCTGCCTTGCATAAACCCGTGTTGACTGGGCCTGATCCCTTGGTTGTCCTGCACGTGATTCGTGATGGCATTCAGGATGATCTGCTCCATCACCTTCTCTGCCACTGAGGTCAGACTGTCAGACGTGTAGTTGCTCAGATCATCCATCCTTCCAGCCCTTCTTGTGTCACATTAGCCAGCTTCCAGTCAGCCAGAATCTCCCCAGTTTACCAGGACTGCTGATAAATGGTGGAGAGTGGCTTGGTAAGCACTTCTGCCAGCTCCCTCAGTACCCTGGGGTGGATCCCATCTGGCCCCATAGTCTTATAGATGTCTAAGTGGTGCCACAGGTGACTAACCATTTCCTCTTGGATAATGGAGGCGTCATTCTGCTCCTCAATCCTGTCCTCCAGCTCAGGGGTCCATGTATTCAGAGAGCAGCCTGTCTCACCACTAAAGAGGGAAGCAAAGAAGGCATTAAATACCTCAGCCTTTTCCTCACCCTTTGTCACAATGTTTCCCTGTGTATCCAGTAAGGGATAAAGATTCTCCTTAGCTTTCCTTCTGTTACTAATGTATTTAAAAAGCATTTTTTAAATTGTCTTTTACTTACTGATGCAGCTAGACTGAGTTCTAGCTGGGCTTTGACCTCTCTAACTTTCTTTCTGCGTGAGCTACCTGTCCCTTCTTCCACGGATCATAAACCCTCAATTTTTTCCTGAGCTTCAACCCAAATCCCCTGTTCAACCAGGCTGGTCTTCTTCCCCACTGGCTTGTCTTTTGGCACATGGGGACAGCATGCTCCTGCACCTTTAAAATTTCCTTCTTAAAGAGTGTCCAACCTTCCTGGACTCTTTTGCCCTTCAGTACTGCCTCCCAAGGGACTCTGCCAACCAGACTCCTGAACAGCTCAAAGTCTGCTCTCCAAAAGTCCTGAAGGTGGCAGTCCTGCTGACCCCTCTCCTGAATTCTCCAAGAACAGAAAACTATCATTTTGTGATCACTGTGCCCAAGAAGGCTTCCAACCACCACTTCACCCACCAGTCCTTCTCTGCTAGTGAAAAACAGGTCCAGTGGAACACCTTTCCTGGTCGGTTCCCTCACCAGCTGTGTCAGGAAGTTGTCTTCCACACACTCCAGGAACCTCAGAGATTTTCTCCTTTCTGCTGTGTTGTATTTCCAGCAGACATCTGGCAAGTTGAAGTCCCCCATGAGAACAAGGGCCCATGATCCTGAAACATCCCCTAGCTGCTTGTAGAATATTTCATCTACCTCCTCATCTTGGTTGAGTGGTCTATAGCAGACCCCCACCATGATATCTGCCTTGCTGGCCTTCCCTTGATTCTTACTCACAAACACTCAACCCTGTCATCACCATCATTAACCTCCAGGCAAGCAAAACACTCCTTAATGTAAAGGGCTACCCCTCCTCCTCTTCTTCCTTGCTTATCCCTTCTGAAAAGTTTGTAGCCATCCATTGCAGCACTCCAGTCATACAAAGAATCCCACCACAATTCTGTGATGGCTGCTATATCATGAGGATAAGTGAGGAATGAGGATAGGTGAGGAATGAGGAAGATGCTTGTAGAAGATTGCAGGTGGATGTTGAATTTCAAATGTAGAGAAGAGGTGACTGAGATGTGGTAACATTTATGTGTCTAGAAAAGGAGATGGAGTGAAAAATAAAATGTCAAGCTCTTACAATGTGTTTCCAGACTAGATTTTCCATTGTTTTGGGAAAGGAGGAATAAAGAGACTTGTGTCTGTACCTGTCCTGGGGTAGTACCCCTCCAGCCAGATGAACTACTGTAGGATAAATGTCCATCAGGCTTGTAGGTTCATTGATAACTGTGCCTGCAGGTAACACTCCTGGCCATCTAAATATCCCTGGGACACGGATTCCTCCTTCCCAGCCTCCCATAGCTTTTCCACCTTTCATAAAAACATGAATAAATTTTAATAAAAAAAGTTTAAAATAAAGATAAATTTTAGACAAATGTTATTGTATTATTATAAACTAATATTAACTTATGATCCTCCTTACCCTTTTGTTTTTACTGCTAAGCTCCTTCTCAACATCAGTGGAAGTGTGTTCACTATATCAGACCCCTCAGGTGACCTTGCACACTTACTCCCTTCTATTGGTTTACAAACACATTGCCCCATCAGAACTCAGTGAGGATAAAATTTTCAGTCATGAAGTGATTTCCCGGCCTAGTTCTCCTCTCTCTTTTACAATCCTGTGACAGGTCTGGTTTAGTTAAGGCAAGGGTTCGGCTATATGATGCAACAAATATTTATCAACAAGTTACAGAATCTTAATAAAAAATTAACTTGTGATCAGTTGCCTCAGGAGGAAATGACAGTTTGAGAATTCATGCTTGTAGAGAACACCTGCACAGGCTAGAATTTTTAAATGCCTAATTAGAATGAGACAAATTTGCTTTTCAATGATAAAACACTGTTTCTCTTTGGGCATGCAGTCTTATCTAAGCTTTAGGGGTGTTCTGAGTATTTTGCTAGTTGTTGCTGGGTTGTCACCAGCCCTGATAGCTCTTACCTCTGTATATTCCATTCCAGCCACCCAGCTGCCTTTTGCCTTCTTGTCTTTCCAGCCATCCACCATGATCAGAGGCAAAGTAAACTAGTGTATTATTTTCCAAGCCTTCCTTGTCAATAGCATCTAGAACCTGGCCTGTAAACACAGGAATATGTGTATATTAAAAAGCAAAAATATCAGCTACACTACATAAATTTTAGGCTCTGACTTGTAAACATTCATCGATGTAATTTCTTATCTATGTAGGGCTGCTCATTGTTTAAAAGAAAAATGTTTTAGGATCAAGATTTGTAGTTGTGGTTTCACTCTCTGTAAAAGCACAGAAAAATTGTCATGTGCTGTAACCCCTTTATTATCAGTATTATAAAAAAGGAGTGCAAGAACCACAGTCACAGACCAGAAGCCCATATTGTAAAGGGCATATGTGCTGTGTGCTGTAAAAATATGGAAAGAAAGCATGATCCAAGGCCCTAAAGTGTTAGATTATGCATCAGTGTTGGCTGTCACTGAGGAAAAAAATTCATGTACTCTTATCTTACATCGTCTAGACCACAGTTAGTATTTGCATTAAATTACTGGTTGAATATAAGATGCATTAATAATATAATTCTTTTTAAATTAAAGGTTATTCCTGAGCTGTTTCCAGTGTTCTTAATTATATTTGTGGTGTGTAAGTGTTTGACAGGAAGATTTGAAAATCAGTTCTTTCTGTATGTGTACCTGCTTCTTATCCCTTTTGCAAATGTGGCTGCCCTTCCTCTACCATGACTGAGTGAAAAATAATTCTCTTTCCCCTCCAAAAACAGGCTGAAAAATAACATGAATCTAGTTGTTTCTGGGGGCATAACAATTGACATTTATGAAAATTTCTGGATTTATGAATGGGGCTGAAAAATCACAGAATCACGGAATGGTAGGGGTTGGAAGGAAATATTCAGTACTCTGCTGAATGTAGCAGTTACGGAGAAATAGCCTGCTGGTTTACACCTGGAATTAATTTGCTGATCAGTTTTGTCACCTTCTTATGTGTCCTACTTAGAGATAGATAAGGCATGACTGTAAGAGGCTGAAATTACCTGATCTTTAATAATCACAGCAAACTAAATAATTATGACTTATTTAGTAAGAAGAGCAGAAGAGCTCCTTCACAGGAGCCAAAGTGACATGGTTAACACTGGTGAATACTAGACCAAAAAAACTGAGTGAACAAAGAGACTCATTTGATCCAAGACTAGAGAAAATAAAAAGCCAACACAATAAGCCATCAGTGCTCATACGAGATTGACAGATGTTAATGAAAAGCTTAAGACTTGTTTCCTTCTTGTTTTTAATTCTCTTGCTTGTTCTTTTAATAACAACTGCATTTTTATTATATATTCAGACCTAGGTATTAGGTAGTTGGAGCCACTGTTATTTGCTGTGATGACTTACCCACCATCCAGTCCATCTCCTCTACATTGTCTCCATATAAACCATGACTGCTCTTCCCATGAAACTTCTCTGTGGTGAGGAGAGGGGTGTGGGAGTGTAAAAAGGAAAGAAAGAGGAGGAATGGCATGTGCTTATTTCTAAAAAAACAGAAATTGACACTTTGTTATTAGGGAGGAAGGTTCTCAATACATAGAGAAGTCAGTTGTAATGGAAAATGGTATTATGATTTGCATATATACATATTTCAATAATCACTTCAGAAACATCTTACTTTGGAAGGTATTAAAACCCAATGATTAGGATATGTCTGATATAATAATGTTTGGCTTACATAACATTACCCTCTTTTTTCCCTGAATCATAGATAGAAAATTTCCAGATTGAAGCTCCACTTTCTGCTATTGCAGATCACCACTGTGCTACTGAAATTAAGGCAGCAGGTTCATCTCCTGCCAGCTGTTGCCCACTTATCTGTCCTTACAGTAAGGCTACATCACAGCTCTACTTCTCCTTCCCTGGCTCACACATGCATTTCTGCCATCAGCTGTTCTCTCTTAAGGTTGCAATATTGGTCTCATTGATAGAAACACGTATTTCCTCAATACAGCCTAGAAATAGTCAATCCAACCCACAGAAATTTGGAAGTGTTGTCAGCTTTAGTGAAGCTAGGAGTAACAGAAATCCTTAAGCAGCAGCTAATTTTTTTGTTTAATAACTTTATATCAATATGAATATTATTAATAATTAATAGGCATAATAGTACTTATAACCCTATATAATATAAAAATTTTTAAAACTTCACATGGGAAAGTGCTTTTTAAAAGTTGCGAGACATGCAAGAACCAGAAAAATTGTGATCAAAGGAAACACACTTTACCTTTCAATGAATGAAATGGACTCTCTCAAGATAAGGGATGTAGTCCTGTCTGTCACCATTGGCTGCTCAGTAACTTCATAGTTTCTCATCATAATGCAGTTCCAGTATCGTACAAACCCGTAACTTGAGAACCAGGATATGAAGAACAGGAGACTAAAGCCAGCAAGGCAGGTCAGTGTTTTCCAGCGGACTGAAATCAAGCCAGTCAGTCTTCCTAGGGCAGCGGTGAGTGTAACGAGCCAAATCATCTGAGTGTAGAGCCAGAGTTTCCTTCTAAAGACTCTGTCCATCTCTGGCGTTTCTGTTGGTTGGCAGTCACTTATTAGCGTAAAAGGCATTCCATAGAAGTAGTCAAACCCGTGTTTTAAAGGGTGGTGACAATGGTCATTTCGGGATTCACAGTTAACACCTTGATGCCACTTCCCTGAAAATGCAGATTATGAAAATTTAAAATGACGATATTTAAAAATGGGCTTTTCCTCATATGAAACATTTATTGAAAAATGGTTGGGATTTTTCCTACTTGTGGTAACTTCTTTACCCTACATATTGTAACAAGTATGTACTGATATAATGGGATATATCTTACGACTGATGAAAGTAAACCTCTATAAATTACAAATTTTCAACAGTTATTTGTGGTCTGTACGCACATTCATGTCCTGTAGCTTTGATCAAATGTAAAAAACTGGACTATAAAGGGAACTAGAAATTGACTAAAATTCAGATTTTCAGAACCGAGCAAAAATGTGTGGCCTTCCTGGAGACCTGTCAGGTTTGAAATAGGAGGAAGAAGTTCTTTAGTAAGCACAGGGCAAAATAAAATATTTCTGTTGTCTCTTTACCTTCAAGGTGTTATGCAGATTTGTTTCTGGAAGGTTTTGAATGGCTTGATGCCAGGACTATGGCAACACTCAGTGACGTGTGGGTGCCAGACTGGTAAGCGAAGCTATGGGAAGTGTAGTCAAGTAACTGTAAGCTCAGCAGTGGGTTTGCCAGACAAGCCACCAGATCCAGAAGAGCATAAGCTCAGGAGATAAAGCATTTCTCGTGAAGCTATACATATGTAAGAAACTTTGCTGATAATAATATCTCTGTATATTGGATGAGAATAAAAGGCTTTGTTTTATAAATATGTTTGCCATTTATTTGTATTTCATCAAATTTTAAAAAGTTACAGCTGCCTTCTTTTAAATATGGCAGTCTTCATGTATCAAAAGGAACATCTCCTGACCTTTTGCAATACAATTTATTCTTTATTATGAACGTATATCCATTGTTATGATGAATGGCACATCAAAACCATGCGTTTGCTTCCCATCCAGTCTATTCAAACAGATTGTCTAGGCACTTACACGGAGACATAAGAATTTGTATAATTTGGATCAAGCACTGAGGCTTGTGAATATCTGAATCAAGTGACCAAAATCTACCTCTCTTCAGAGATGCAGTTTAATTGCATTTTATGTAATGCAGGCCTTGGATACCTCAAGACTTAAATCTCCAGAAGGTAAACTAAGTCTATAATTAAGATAAATTAATCTTTGAGGGCATATGTTATACAACATTAGCTTTCTGACTACAAAGAATCTGCAAAACATTTCCCATCTCACTATGGCATCAAGCTGCAGGTTATTAGTAGGATTTAACTTTGCAATTAAACTGGTTGTGCTCAGAGCAAAACAGTCACAGACCATTCGGATGAGACTAGTGCTCATTCAGCTGTGGTGATGTGGGTAGATTTTGTGTAAGATTTCTTGATTCATGACTTGAATGTAAAGTTGTTCTTATGGGTTTTTTTTTGTCACTTATCACCAGTGCTTTCCATCTTCCTCTATGGTGCAATTAATCGGAATCTCTCAATCCAGTTAAACTGTGTGATGCTTTTGGTGTCTATAGTGTGATTTTAGCTGAGGTGCCCACAGGGGAAATGCCAGCCCATATTGCTAGCGAGCTTCTAGGAGGTATGCAGCACAATCTCCCTGCAGGGCAATTCCTTTGGCAAAGGGAGACAAATCTGATTGTTTTGTTAGTGATCACATGCTGAAACCAAGCTGAAGCACGTGACTAAGAGACACGGGCTTTTTTATGAGCTGACCAAAACAACTAAAATAATATCACTACAAAACTAACAGGAAAATAAGATTTAGTAATATAGAACTTAAAATGCTTGGAGGGCTTTGCTTCGTATTGTCCTGTATAGTTTAGATTTATTCTACTGAATGAATACATATCCATTCCTGCAGACATTTTTATTAGTAAATTCAGTTTATTTGTGCAGCTAATAATTTTATGTCTCACAAATAGATTTTGGATATTGACATTTAGATGCTTAGATGAGGTAAGGCAACTAGCAGAAAATTCAGATCAGGAGCATAGTTGTTTTTTATCTGGGATAAAAAAGTCTATGGAACTGTGTGACGTATCTAAGATAAATGATTATTTGAAACTGGATCATGACCAAAAGTTACAACTGTATTAAAAAAAAAGGACCTATAAAGTAAAATGTAATTCATATTAATACTGAAGGAGGCAATGTTTTGTGGGCTATACTGAAATCTTGGTGAACTATAGTGCAACACAGTAATGAAATAAATAATAATTGCTTTGTTTCTGGTTTTGGAAGGCCAAATGTCGTGATGTTATGAACTGACTCTATTGTTTTAAGTAGCAACTGTTTCCTTTTGTTGTTGATCTGCTCTGAGCTGTGTAAAGCATTGCCATGCATATTTAAATGGCACTCATTTTAGTTTTTTATGAAATAGCGTTGGAATAATTGTCATATACCTGGTAGAATAGTACTCAAGAAATATTAACATCTTTTCCATTATATATTTTAACAACTGCAGCTGTGCTTGAAAACAGATTGACAGTAAAGATTATTCTCTTTATCAGATGCCTGTTCTTTTAAGAGAGGTTCTTTTTGGTCAGGATTTCTTCATACAAGATATTCTTAAATCAGGAAATAAAAATATTACAACTGAGATATGAGCAATTGCTAACTAAAACAAATGATTTGAGTGAGTCATGCAGGTGAAACACAATCTAGGCCATCTTGAGGAGTGTCCCCATACCTATGAGTCCTGTGCTGTAGCCTTGTTGCTGCAGTATTTTGGCAAAAGTGGTTTCGTTTGGTGGAAGCCCTCCTGAGCCGCCATTCCAAAAAATAACACGGTAATTGTTTATAGCGTCCATGCCTAAAAAAATACAGTAGTAAACAATCTTAGTAAGTATAACTGGTAGAGTGCTTTTATCAAACATGTTTTCTTGTTTCCTGGTTTCATTGATATGATAGTGTTAAATGTTTATCCTAATACTGTTTGTTTGGGGAAAAGAATCTAGAACTCTGGACAAGATTAACAGAGTTATCTCTCCATTTTATAATACTATTATTCATTGTATCTTGTACTGAGACATTTTATTTTATTTTATTCAGAATGGCACAGTTGTATAGGAGCTTTTATATGTCACAGTGGCATCCAGGCTATATGAAATGCACTTACTTAAGTGTGACTGTGAGGGCAGGGAGGAGGGTAGGGACAATTGAGCCCTCTGTCAGCCTCAAACTCCAGCTTGCATAAGGCTACCTGAGAACTCAAGATTTCCCTGTACAGTGGCGCGGCTGGCGTCTGACTTCTGAAATTCACAGAGTAGCTATCTAGCACCACAATTTTCTCCTTACCTTCAGGTTTACACCTTGTTATTTAGCATTATATGTTGGCATAACTCCATCATACAATGTTATGTGAAGTACAATCTGTCATGGAAGTGCTGAACGTCTCTGTCTCTGTTGTTTTAGTGGTAGAGAGTCTGTACAAGCTCATGTGCATTTTCAAGCTATCTATGTCTGTAGGAGCTGTCATGATAAAAGTAGGATGGTGTGTCAGCTTCAAAATGCCTCAGGAATGAAGATCATTTGCAATAGAACAAGCATGACTGAGTTGCTGTTAGAGACATGTAGAGCTATTTGTTTTTCATACCTCTTCATCCCAGGGATGCAGTTTGACAGGATAGTATTTTTCTTCAAAAACAGAACTGATAAAAATAGCATAGCTGTCAAACTGTTATTTCATAGGATGGATGAATTTTGACACACGGATAACAAAGCTTTCCTGTAAATGACTTGTTCTGCACCTCAACTGGGGGGAATGGACCCATATCTGCATAGATTTACTCTGCTCCCTGCAGGGCTGAGCTGTTTCTGATATTAGATGACGAGCCATCCATGAATTCTTGTTCTGTGTAATGACTTTTTTGAATGTAACAATTTGTACTAACTCCATTCTGGCCATGATCTGTGCAATAGAGCACCAAAATGCAAGCAAAGCTGTGACCTGGGGGAGAGCAAGTTGCTCTGCAGAACTGGTTCTTCTCTGCCCAAGGTCACTTCATTGTATCCCCTAAATCTAGATGCCACCTCAAAGGTCCTAGACTTAGCTGGTGTGCCTTTGTGTACCTCAATGAGTGATGACATTTGTGGCACCCCTTCTGTTTGCACACCCTCTTTCTTTTGTGCCCATGGTGTGACATTGTTCTTTTCAGAAATAAAACAATGTTTAAAGGCTGCTTGGTTTTGGAAGGAAAACCTGATCGAAGGGGATATCTTCCAGTGAGGAATGCTGCTCTGCTGGGAGTGCAAAGTGGAGCCGCAGCGATGTGTTGGGTAAGTTTCACTCCTTCCTTTGCCAGGCGATCAATGTTCGGGGTCCTAAAAATGCAATCAACGCTGTCAGATATCAATCAGAAGGTCTTCAGGGGAATGGGGATAAGGAATAATATACTTATCTTTATTTTGGGAAGTTCCTTCTATTTGAAGATGACCAGGAAATATTATTTTATTTTATTTTATTTTAATTTTCTCAAGTGTTGGCAAAATACTTTTTGTCTTTCTTTCTTTCTTATTGATCACTGTCTGGATTTCAAGCCAATCACTCCTTCTTGTTTCCCAAATCCTATGAAGGGCCTTGCAGAAATGTACCCTACTGCTCTTGAGAATACAATTCATGCCCTGGGGATGATGCTATGCTGAAGTGGAGGCCCAGCCATGCAGAGCCCCATCAGCTACCTGTGGTCATCATCCACCTATCATAAACTTGTAAGCCAGTGCCGATCAGGGTGAGATTATGAGAACTTTGCTGGATGAGGGGAGTGCTCATGCCAAGTTTGGTTTTATTCAAAGAAGTGACAAGCTGCGTAGGAAGCCAGCAGGCAATACTGTGGCACAATTTTCAAAGAGAACGCAAATCCTATGTCCTTGGGTCTGAAGAGAAGTATTTCCTAATAACAAAGCTCATTGCAGTGATTTATACTATATTTTGATGTAAGACTGTGAAAGAGTGGCAAAATAGAGTTAATTGAGGTAATGAGGCTTGATATGTTGAAAGATGGGACAACATTTCTGTCTTCAAGAGCTTAGCATTTCTCAGTGTCAGGCAATTAAGGAGTCCACAAGAATGGCTGTTATATTCCCACAGGAAAGCAGCTCTGGACAGCAGAGGTGGCCCTGGGAATGTTCTCGAAGCTGTGGGATGTTCCTGGTAGTGCTCTACATTTACTGCTAACAGCACCCATGGGAAACCCTCCTGTTTCTACCGGAAATGAACTTGAAGAGAGCTTGAATAGCTGATGATGGGCAGAGGCTTGCAGTCTTACATTAAATAACACACCAACTCTGTTTGCTGTTAGGCTCAGTTTCCTTACCTGATAGTATCATTCCCATAGCAACCTACATCCCCTATGCCGAGGTCATCAGCCATCAACAGGACAATGTTTGGCTGTGTGATGATGGAAAGCTGGGTCAGCGGTGGCTGCAGAAGCAGAACAAAAATCAGGGTTGTGACCAGGGATGTCCTGAAACACAGAAAGAAGGAGAGAAGCCTGAATGACCTGGCCGTTCTTCATTCCTACTGCAAGCGGCTGAAGACCCTCCTGTGTGAGTCTGGCTGGAAAACAGACCACTCTCTGCCCACATGTAGAGGGTGTGTTAAATTTTGATCATTGACCCAAACAGATGTCATGAAAAGGAAAATGTCAGGACAATAAGTTTAAAATGTCCTTTTCTGGTTGTTCCCAAACTTCCTCACTTGGGAATTTACATGTGACAGATGACGTGTAAGTTATTTTGCTTTAGTGGCTTGGAAAGTTTTTTAGAAGTTGGTCTGGGAAACTGAGAATGTGATCAACTTCCTCTAACATCCTTCTCACCCAGACTGGGACCTTTGTGTTGTGAGAAAGTTAAGAACAAGAAAAATAAAAAAAAACCCCAAAATCACATTGTGAGTATACTGTATAGATAAACAATCCTACGCTTTTATAATACAGTATTATGTCATTATGAAACTTTGCTCACTTTAGATCTAAGTATGATATAACAATAATTAATTACTTTTTTTCTTACCAATAAGATGTTAGTTGCCAAATCATTTCTGCATTTGGGGCGCTCAGATCCTGCAAAACCAAGAAAGAGACCTTTGTCATGTTTGCATCTTCCCAGCAGTTATTGCAATAAAAACAGATTAAAAACTTAATCAAAGCCTATCAACATTGTCCCTGTTTTATTTACTTCAGTGCACCTCAGATCATATCCAAAATGAAGAAGAGTACAGGCATTAATGTTATTGCTAGCACTTCTTTTCTTCTTAGAAGAGTTTTTCTTTTTGTGTAGAGAAGTTAATCTTAAAACAGCAAAATAGTTTTCTTTTTTTACATGACCCAGCTGTATGAAAAATACCTACTGTTCAGAGTGGAAGAGAAGAGATTTTTAAAATCCAGTCACAGAATCACAGAATGTTGGGGATTGGAAGGGACCTCGAAAGATCATCTAGTCCAATCCCTCTGCCAGAGCAGGAACCTAAACAAAATTACACAGGAAGGCGTCCAGGCGGGTCTTGAATGTCTCCAGAGAAGGAGACTCCACAACCTCCCTGGGCAGCCTGTTCCAGTGCTCTGTTACCCTCACCGTAAAGAAGTTTCTTCTCAAGTTTAAGTGGAACCTCCTGTGCTCCACTTTGCAACCATTGCCCTTTCTCCTACCATTGGACATCACTAAGAAGAGCCTGGCTCCATCCTCCTGACATTCGCCCTTTACATATTTATAAACATTAATGAGGTTTCCCCTCAGCCTCCTCTTCTCCAAGCTAAAGAGACCCAGCTCCCTCAGCCTTTCCTCAGAAGGGAGATGTTCCACTCCCTTAACCATCTTGGTGGCTCTGTGCTGGACTCTCTCAAGCAGTTCCCTGTCCTTCTTGAACTGTGGGGCCCAGAACTGGACACAATACTCCAGATGTGGCCTCACCAGGGCAGAGTAGAGGGGGAGGAGAACCTCTCTTGACCTACTAACAACACCCCTTCTAATGCACCCCAGGATGCCATTGGCCTTCCTGGCCACAAAGGCACAGTCCTCAATATCATTTATTTTTCTGTAATCACAGAGGCAGTAGCAGCCTGCTGCTTCTTCTCAGTGTGCCAAGTTTCCTTTCAGGCTCGTAAGAGATATCCTTAGTCGTAGAAATTCTATTCATCCTCTTCCAACTATGACATTTCCTTGGAAGACACTTAATTTGTGACCTCCTGTTGTTTGACTCTGAGGGGAGCCTTTTCCTTCTTCATATGTGTCAGATTTCAGAGTGTGATGCTCTCTCCCCCCTCTCTGCACAGCTTTCTGCAAAGGTTCCTCTGGAGCTTTCTCTTTCACTGCCAGGAGAAGACAAACTGTTTAAAGGCTTTGAAGTGAGGGCCGAATGACCTTGGTTCAAAGGCTTTAAAATACACTCCTTTCAAATTTATCCCATGTCTGGCTGAACTGTCCCAAGCGTCTCAATTTTATAAATTATGTTGGTTTCACATTTTATTTTCCAGAAATGATAGTATTTAGCAGCTTAGTTAATAACCATCATTCTTATGTATTATTCATCAACAGTACAGGCCACAGTGGGAAAATTCAAATTTCTGTGCTTAGGAAACTGGCATCCAAACAGCTCTAAACACTTATTTACAAGCATCAATGCTGATGCAGCATCACTATCTACAGACACTCAGCCTTGGTTTCTTGCAGTTGGATTTGTGCCTTTGCTGCATCCTAAGTAGGTATGGGAAAGATACTGGAGGACACCTCAGCCATCTTTAACATCTACATAAGATGTGCCTACAAAACAGTTGACATAAATGGCAGTTGGAAATATTCAAATTTAATTGTGTAATTGGTTGTCACTAACTGCCTGTACTTCACAGTAGAGATACATTGCTTCAAAGCACAGCCTGGAGCTCAAGGCTGAGTTTCCTCAGAAGCTGCCTGTAAAATAGCAAGTAATATACAGAAAACAGTTACTGCACAGACTGATATTATCCCTGTCAAGCCATTTCCTTAGTGAGAGGCAAAAGGAGTCAGGTCAGAGAAACTTTAGCAGCTCAGGTGGGAACAAGAGGGATAGTGAGAGCAGGTTACCCTGTTCCTCCTCCCCTTTGGGAGAAGCCAAGGACCCCAAGTCCCCACGCTGCAGTGCAGCTCCTTGTGCAGCCCCCAGCAGCTGTGGCAGCAGCAAGCACCCACCTGGTTCAGCCACCAGCAGTTTGGAGGGTGCCTTTTTGGAGACTTTTGCCATGCTGCAAGCAAACTGTCCACTTTGCTATCTGAATTGAATTTGGCCTAAAGTGAAACTCCCCCCTCTCCCTTTATTTAACCCTCCCAAAATAATTTAGATTTTATCCCTTTCTTTATCCATTTTAATAATCCAGGAGGGTATAACTTGCATATTTTTCATATTTTACTGTTATCCTTTACCTATTGAACTTTTGTAGTATGTCTTTAGTTTTCTATCAAAATACTCACAAGGTACTGAAATCCCAGTTCAAGCCAGTTTGCATAAGAGAAAATAGTAGATACACTCAGATGCACATTTCACAAAACCAACACCCATTTGTGACATCAGTTTGGCAACACTCAGTGAGAGGTCTTGCAGGTAATTCTATTCAATTTGGTGCTGTTCAGTCTGTGAAAATGTCTTCTGAAAATTCCTGTTTTTTAGAGTTGATACAGATACAGTAAAATACAGACTCATGATAACAAGTTGCCTGCAGCTGACTATTCTCACTTTGTACACAGACATGTGTGAGAATAATGTTGTTGTAAAGGGAAATGCCGATTAAAAACTTCCTCAAGATATTTTTATCTACAGAAGAAAAAAAAAAAATCCAAATGCCCATTAAAATTTTCCTGTGCATTTCCCAACATAGTAAGGGAGGAATACGATACCTGGTCAAGTTATGCTCAAAGCAGGCAGCTGATAGACTGGAGTGTGAACTTATTTTCCGTTGACTTAAGACCATTCCAAGTTTTTCAGCACAATGACTGCTGCTACAGCACAGCATCTAACATCTGTTTCTGCAGGCACTCCTTAAATCTGTCCTAGCTGCTCATGCGCACTTCACCACAGGAAAGCCGCGTTGTACCCGAGCTCACAAGCAGCCGGATGGTCTGACTTACCCCAGAGTCCCTTAAGCTGCACGTCCCACTGCTGTTTGCACAATGACGACATTCATACACGTGTGAGGGTCGGGCTGGGGAACACCAGAAATGTAGCTAAAATGCTTTCTGCACAAGCAACAGTTTCTCAAGGGAAGGGAAGGACCTCCTTGAATTCTGAGACACTCCAATGAAAACCACTATAAATAGCAGTTTCCCATAAACCTCTCTTCATTTCCACCAAGGAAAACAGAAAATTGCTGTACTTACAAAGCAGCAATTCTTTGTCTGTAGAAATGAAATCGAGTGAAAGTTTCCACTTTATGGCAACCCTGAGTGCCTGCAGCAATGACAAGGTCATCTCTGCACACACAGGGAGAAATAGTTTTAGGGTGTGGAGAGGAAATGCCGGCAAGAGACCTGAATTTGCTTCTGCAGAAAATGAGTCAGCTTCACTTCTGAGTGCTGCCTGTTTCCTAGTCATCACTCAAAAGGACTAATTAAGGTTACATGCTGGCTAATCCTTTCTTTCTTCATTTTTCTTGTTTAAGTCCTGTTGGACCAAGTGTTTTGGGAGAGCATGAGGTACTATCAAACAGCAATCTTGCTTCACTGTCAGAATTTTCTGTGTTTTCATATCTTAAAAGAGAAGGGAGATGTTATGAGTTGGGGGTTCATCACCAGTTGCAGTGCTCAGGTTGGTTTGCTAGTGGAGCTCAGGTTGGTTTGCTAATCTGAGGCAGATTACAGCACCACAGGTGATCCCTCCCCTGCTCTCTCCCACCCCAGTATTTCCATACTGGAGCAAACACACACAGAATTGACCTGCCTGGTTTTCCCTCTCTCAGTGCCTGCTTCCTTATCTCCACCCATGTTATAGCATCTCAGTCTGTGCTTTTCCAGTTCCCATTCCCCTACACTGTGCCTTTAGTTTTTCAGGATTCATTAACATATGTAAGATTTCTTGTTGTCTGATGCCTTCTGCTGCTGCGTATTTTCTAAGAAGAAAGCACCTTCTGAAGTGCTGTTTTTTCCATCCAGGTTGCAATCAATTCCAGCTGGGCCCTGCTGAAAGGGAAAACCCCCTTTGGAGCTGGAATCTCCTCCACAGCTCTCCTATTCTCCTTGTGTTTTTCCAAGACTTCTTGCAAATTCTATAGTATTTGTAATGGAGAACCACAAACTGAAACTGCAATGTTATTTACTAAATGTAGAGTATAGCAGAAAATTTAATGCATGTCTGCAGGAGCATGTCTTCCTTGTTTTGTATGTAGCCTTCTTCTAACACAGAGACAGCTAGACCAGACCACTGCTGCAAGTAGCACTCCTTGAAATCTGTCTGCTGGGAATTATCACCTGGACACAGCTATGAGGTAATGATGATAAAGGAAGGATAGTAACGCTTGTGGTCTACAGACTTTCCTCTCACAGTGACAACATGTGCTTATTTTGTTGTCTGATCTTTTAAGGAGGGAAAGGTGAATGCCCTCTCACTGGTGCCACATAAAGATGGTATTTTTAAAAGGTCTAGTCTAATTCTGTTCCCAGCCACTGCACTAACTATCTCTACCTGTTTATCTATATGGGGAAATCTTTAGAAAGAATGTATTTGTTCAGAATGTGGAATTAATGTGGAATTGATGTGGAATTTTGCAGAAGCCTTGCATACTGTTGTCTTTTACTATGATTTTCTTTAAACTGAGTACTGGAGGAAGTAGCACTCACTGACCCTATTAAAGTACTTCAACATCTAAGAGTTGAAGGCCCAAGTTAGTGGTGTTTGATACTAGAATATGATGATTAAGAGGCTCCCTCTAGCGACTAAGTTATTTTTGAAAGCTAGGTATGTTTCAGATAACATTTGATTCACACTCTACCTTTCTAAAAGTCATTGCACAATGATGTAAAATGGTGTTATTTCTTTGAACACTGATTTACATTAGGTCTTCAAGGTCTGAATGCCCAGGAGCAGTTGCAGAGCCTTACCTGTTGTCCTGGAACATGTAATCCAGGTTTGTGACACCGGGAAGGAGCCTGGTTCGTGCGCTCCAGGACTGCTCTGCAATGTTAGCCAAAGTGCAGTAAGTGTGGGTGAGCAGGAGGGTCACTTCAAAAGTGTACTCCTGGTCTTGGCTAAAGCAGTAATTCAGATGCTCCAATTCCTGCTTAAGGCTCAACTTAGAAGGCTGCTGCTCACAAGTCTCGGGGGATGGTTCAGTTTATTTACACACCATCTAACCTCCCAAGGAAATCTAAAAATCAGTGTGTGTTTCCATTAAAAAAAAAAAAAAACAAAAACAAAAAAAACAAACCAAAACTGCTGTGCTGTCTAAGAATAACCACCTGCTTTGGCCAGTATAAATGGTAGGGGCCAGGAACCTGCATGTAGGCATGATCTAACAGTGGGATGGGAACAGCACAGTGGGATGGGAACTTAGCTAAAAAATGCAAGCCTTTTTGAAACCTTTTTTCCTAGATCTTTCTCCCATAATTTTTTTGTGGGTTTTTTGTGGTTTTTTTTTTGTTTTGTTTTGTTTTTTTTTTTTTAATTAGAAGCCATGAATAAGGTGTATAAAGAGCACTTACAACAGGAACCATGGCACTGGATTTCCTTTTCAGGAATACTACTTTTACAAGACAGATGGATGTTAGCTCTCTTCAGAGTAGCTTATAGCTTGTTATAAGGTAGTTAAAAGGAAAAGGGCCATGACCACTCTGCCTATATTAGGAAAAAACTGCTGTAGATTATTTTCAGTGGAACAGAAACGTTCTTCTCCTTGTGCTTGCCTGCAGAAGAGGATGCTCAATTCAGACTCCGAGGCCCTTCTGCTGCCCTTAGTCATGCACTTTTTTGTTGCAGGTTTACAGCTTCTT
>NW_010333725.1:20057-34462 GCF_000700745.2 Antrostomus carolinensis
CACTGAGAAGTGCACAGCCCTTGTGTTGTCACACAAAGGTGGCCATTTCTCTGTATGTAGCTCTAGAGGGGCATGTGCCTCCTCTAAGCACCGTATCATCACTCCTGCTGTCATCCTCTCCGGACAGTGCAGGCCATGTATGCATCCATGGCAGTCTGCATGGATACTGCCTTTTAGGGACAGTCACAGGTAAGTTAAATGCTTAGAAAAAGGCAGGTGGTCTCTTGTCCTCTCTTCCTTCTGCTACAGTGAAGGTAATGATAGCTTAATGTGTGTCAATACATATGTACATACCAGAATTTATAGAGTTTATTTCAAATATTTCTGGGGTATTTTTGTTTTGTTTTGTTTTGTTTTTTTCTCATGGGAAAGAAGACCAAAATAGGTTTAGAACAGTTTTGAGGCAGTTGAGGCTGCTAGACTAAAATTTACACTGAAAATATTAAAAACCAAACCAAGAGAGTTTGACAAGTAATACGATCAATACAGAGTGGAGAAATCTTAAAAAAAAAAAAAGCCCCATAATTTTTTTTTCTGACAAGCTATAAAATACACAAAACAAATTTCAGATTTTTATTTTGATAGCTTGTGGAAGCAAGGCACATATCTAGTATGTTCTTAAAAACCCTGCCCTTTAAAACTGCTTAAATCTGTAAGAGTCTGGGATAAAGCACAATAGTGCATGAAGATCTGAAGGTATTACCTGATCCCATGTTCTGCTGCTTTATGAATTTTACAGCACTGCAGCTGTTCTTGTAGATTCCAAGAGCTATAGTCTCAGTGGGGTGCTATTCCAACTACAGGGGATGGTTAAAAATCTACAATATTTTGTTTGAGACTGTTTTCTAATGAGACTAAATACATTCACATAGGTAGAGACTATCTAGAAAAATTACTATGAGAATTTTGCAAAATATTCTTACTAGCATGATAATTTATAAGATAACATAGTGAAAAACCATAAGCCGCCAGGGTCACTAAATAAAGACTAGATAAGGCACTCACAGGGTTTCAGATTTTCAATGTTTCTATAAACTTGACTAGTATGAAGTCAGGAACGCCTTTGTGCTAATACACTTTATCAGAGATTTTTAATATGAAATATAAGAGGCTTTAGTTTCTATTGCTTATTAATTAGCAATTAATAAGAATGGGTATTAATAATTGGACATTATATAAAATTATAGTAAAATAAATGGCCTAATAACAAGTATTTCATATTCAGGTCAATTTTTCTGTCTACTGGAAAGTGATCATTTAAATCCATAATAGAGGAAATCTATAATTCAGCACCCACAGAGGTACAGAATCTTAAAAGGTGAAAGGTCTTGAGACTCCTTAAGAAGCTGGGAGCCATACCATGGAGCAAGTGTTGCATACAGAATGCATGTGACTTGCAGGCGACAGAACAACAGTCATGTTTTTCTGCAAAGAGAGCCAATGGCAAAGTCAAAAAGAAACCCTGGAGTACATTTTGGTAATAGCTACTACTCTAGATTTATAGACATGTTGCTCCTTGTTACTACAGTTCACAAGTCAGCTTAAAACTATCATCTTCAGTATTTTTCTGGCAACAGCCTCAAACTGCAGTTTCTGAGTTTAGTATTTCAAAAGCCATGACAGATTTTGATTTCAAGCCTACTAATTGTAATTGTCACCACTGAAAAAAACAAAGGAGAGAAAAAAGGAGAATGCTGACATGTAAATACAGAGCATTAAAAATAGTTCTTGTTATATCAAAGTCCTTTTAAATCGTATTCCTCTATTACAAGCTTACAGAAGAGCACTCGTCTTTCAGAACTGAAGATTGACTTCAGAATAGATCCTCTTGTCTATTTAAAACCACAAGTCATATAAATTCTCCGTTGCAATTACAACAGTTCAGCACCCGAATGGCTCCAGTGCTGCAGAAAAGAGATTTGCGGGTTCATCACAGAGATATTTTTTGCGCTCTCAGGGAATGCGACTTTGCTCCAGAAATCAATGGTGGGAACATTCCTAATGAAGCTACAAAGAAACAGCTTTTCTGTGATGGTCTACATAGAACAAAAACATGGATTAGGAGGCCCAAAATGTTTTTATATCAATGGCTTTCTTAAGCCAAGGTTGTATCACAGACTTCTGCTGGCATAGCTGTGTTGGTCAAGGGTGTGAAATGTATTTTTGACAGTGTATTGTGGGAAAGCAACGGCTAAAACAAACTAAAATGCTAGAAGTGATTTTTTTTTTTTTTGGTACAAAATGCTTCTTTAACAGATTGCCCAATACTGTGCCATTTCACTGTGCCATTTAACAGCTCTGAAAATGGATGTGGTCTCATGCTTTTTACTCATGAATGTGCTACATCTTTGTCTAACATCTAATTTACATCTGTAGGCTTGGGGGGAGGTGAGTAGACAAACATATCAAAATACCCTTGGAATTTTTGCTTGTACCTTACATACTGTGATCTGGAATCCAAATCCTATAGCATCTGTAGCCTCATAAAAAACCTGAGTACAATATTTTGCTCTCTTTACACCAATTACCTATCAGTTTATGAAGTTATAGATTTAAATCCTTTTCCCCCATGTGTACATTTTATTTTAATATGTCTGATTTTCCTACCATTCCCCCCCTTGGCTTTTTGTGGTTGGTAATTAAGTACTGTAAACCTCTCTTTTTAAGGCAAGTAAATTAAATTTTACTGCTAGTGTAGCTTCATGAAGGTCACCACTACTGAATATACCCACAAATGTAGTTAGAAAGTTTTATCTTTTTCTCCTTCTATATATACACACCTATTGAGTCATTAAGAAATGTCTTTGAAATGGTGAGTTCTCTTTAATTTTCTTGTTACAGAAGTTTAACTAGTGACTTTGAAGCAGATTTTCAGAAGCAGAACTATAATCCCTTTCTTTAATTTTTAAAATGAACAAGTCTCCAATACTTGGCAAAATACTTCTACATAAAACAAGTAAAATTTAATTGTGTTTTCCATGCCACATATTTACCAACTATAGCACTGATTTTAAAGTCTCTTTATTTTTAGTTTCATCCTGGAATTTACCAGCTTGGGTTTACCAATGAAGTGGATCAGATTTCCCACAAACTGCAGACTTCCTTCCTTCCCATATTGTGTTACAAGCACTGGCAGTTTCAAATATTAAACAAACTAAGAGTTTCCCCTGTAGTTTTACAACTTAAATGGTCTCCAACCATAAGTGCTCAGCAATACCAGGTACTTGATTTCTGCTATGCTGCCAAAGTCAACGTTTGTCTCTAGAGGCTCTCATAGCTTTTGATCATCAGCAATATGGGCTACAGCCACATCCAGGTTTACCAATGACCCAAAGAGGCTCCAGGATCTTCATTCATTCCCAGATTTCTTTCCCCTGCAAACCCTTTCCCCTCCTAACCCAGTGCAGCCCCACAGCACACCCTGACCCAAGCCCCTTTGTTTCAGAGTCTTCTCTAATTCTAAATGCTCACTTCACTGCAGAAGACCCGGAGATTTGTGTGCTCCCTGCGCAGAGTCTTGACTTTTCTCTGGCTTTCTCTTCCTACATGTACCCTTGTAGGGATACCCTTTGATGTTTCAAAGAGCCTGGGCTGCCTGCTCAGCTACTGTCCCAGTGTTCCCTAAAACGACTGGGAGATGACCCTGCTATGTCTCCTGACATGGGCTTCTGTCTCTGCCGGCACTGGGGTGGCATTGGATCTCTTTTCTCTCTCTGCCTTCATCCATTCTCTTCTAATCTGAAGAAGGATGAGAATCGTGCTGGGGTTTGAAGCTCAGCTTGTTTTAGACAAACATAAAAATACTGGAAATATCACTGACTTCAGCAGACTCAGCTCTGACGTCTGCAGTTCCCCATGCCATTTCTGAAGACCACTCAGGAGGCTGCCTTCATTGTTAAAAGCAGAGATGGGATTTTGGATGATGCAATTATTCACTTCTGTCCTTTACAGACTCTGCATTAGGGAAATTACATTTTAGCAACTCTAAATTGATTAACATTTCCCATGCACTTATGAGAGTGAATTATTTTTCATATATATTTCATTATTGGATATTAGGAAAAAATTCTTCACTGAAAGGGTAGTCAAGCATTGGAAAAGGCTGCCCAGGGAAGAGATTGAGTCACCATCCCTGGAGGTATTTAAAAGATGTGTAGGGTTGGTGCTTAGGGACATGGTTTAGAGGTGGACTTGGACATGTTAGGTTTATGGCTAGACTTGATGATCTTAAAGGTCTTTTCCAACCAAAAAGATTCTGTGATTCTATATGTGTATGCAAAGTATGTGTATTTATCCATCTATCTATCTATCTATCTATGTGTACAAGAACATTAAAAGCAGACTATTAGCACTGAAAACGAGTCCAGATGCAGTAATTAGGAGAATATTTGTTATGCTACAGAGCTAACTAGTTTGTTAATAGGTATGGAAAATGTTTCTGAAGAAATTCTAATTACTGTAGTCAAACAATTTCCTGTACTGCAGAGAAGATTATATGAATGGTGTTTGGTATTACTTTTACATGCAAGTTTCAGGCATTCATTAATGTAGCAACTATGATCCAAAGAGTATTGACAGCTTCCATATGCTCAGATGAATAGGGAAGTCTTATTATTCATTATTTAGGCTCTGATATTAACAATCAGTTAAACTTTATTGTATTTACTGCAACATACTATAAGCTCTAAGGCAGAAATAATCTAGAAGGGCTACTGAAGAAGGTGAAATAAGGGAGAAATAGTTAAGATAAAATTATGTGCATGCTCCTATACATTTTAAGTGTTTTTAGCACATTTGGGGTATACAGCATGTGCATGGCAGCTATTTCAGTCATCCCAGCTTGTTGGCTTAATTTAGCTGGAAAGTCAGGTAGGGATTTAAATTATGCAAAATATATAGCAGATCCAACTAGAATATACCCAGTACCTCACAACTAATACTCTTCAGTCTGATGAGTGGACAAAAGATTTTTACATAATCTTTAGGAAAGCAAGCTTTTTAGTATAAAAATCCAGTTTGCATTTTTCCATTTTTTGGACTGAACTATAACATACATTCAAATGATCTGGTTAGAAGCCACATACCTTGTGTAAACCTTAACTTTTTCTGCCTCTGCTAACGACATGGATTACACTTTCAACCCGAGGTTTGTAGTTAAGATACTCTATGAAATAAGTAACAAGCAGTTAATTGAGTCATGCCTCATTTTCTTATACTAATGCACACTCTCACTTGCTGCAGCTCTCATTCCAGGCTGGTTTTGTTAATGTGGACACCTTGGTACTTGTGGAATCCTTTTACATATTGGTGCTGTAAGTGCTTTGTTATCCTATTTCGATAAAAAAAACGTATTTTTGTCTTTCACTAAGAGCTTCCAAACGCTTAAATGTGTATCTTCTGGCTAAAGTCTTGGTGATGTTTTTAAAACTTACTGAAGTTATTTTCTGAGAGTGTGTTTTCACCACTAGAGGGTAGAGAAATACAGCATTGGCCAGCAAGGAAAAATGCCCTGATCTACAAGGAAAAGAACTCTGCTTCGTTGCTTTTAGTATTGAGAGGCTCCTCCATCGTTCTTTTCATCACGACTGTTCAAACATAGTAAAATTAACAGAATACAGCTCCCAGGCAAGAGCTGAATCAAAACCAGATAATTATCTTGATTGCTTGCAGTCTTCTGCCAATGTATTTGAATATCAGGGTTCACTTCAACCTGAGTGTTGTTTGCAACACTGAGCCCAGGTATTCTCTAGGCTGGAAAGCTGAAGCCTAGCTATGCATTGGGTAGCCTAAACTACTTATTAAGGAACAGAAGTACGTTAATAAGCCTACTTTCATAAGGCTGATGGGATTTTTGGTGAGTAATTGTCCTCTGTATCTCTGCTTTGCAATCCAAAACTCTGTGATCGTGATAGCTATTTTTGTGATGTGTTTAAAAGCCTTTGAGACAATTTGTCTGTATGCAAGAATGCAGCACCTGGGGATAGGCAGATGTTTAAAATACAATTAGTCTGGGTTCTTACCATCTCTGATATAATTATAGTATAGTATGTGGAGTAGTAAACCATTGGGGCATCTCAAGGTTAAACTCAGCTTTTTGGTTAAACTTATGTGAAGGTTTATGCCCTGTAATTAAAGCATCTGTAAGTGACAAGCTGGACAACAAAATTCTAGGACAACTTCTTTTGAATGTATACAGCAGAAACAAAATGCACAAAATGAAGGATGGTTTTGTATATCCTTTGCTGCTCAGAAGATCTTTTTAACATAACCCAATAACATTTGTCCTCTACTGAAAACAACTTCAGGTCAACAAATTCTGCTGCAGACAGCTCAGATACTTTTTAACGAACTCCTTAACTCTTTAGAGATGTAAATATTGTACCGGGCTTTAGGTGGCATACCTGGGCTCAGCATTTGTTCTGTATGAATAGAATTCTATATGAATGTCTTCTAATTTCAGCCTAGAAATGTTTCTGTGCACTCATTAAGCTGAAGGGTACTAGTTCTGTTGTACTTTGAGCTATCATATATTTTGCAGAATTAAAATCCCCACCTGACTTTCTGGCTAAAGTAATTCACTTTCCTAAAGCAGTCTGAAATGCCATACAGCTTGCAAAAGAAAGTGTTAAGGTGCTCTACAGGCTTTTTTTTTTTTTTTACATTTCTCAGTGACACCACTCACAGCTGCCTGGTGCTATGACACTTGTCATCATCACTGGGGTTTTGCAGCACCGTCCTCCTCTCTGACAGAATTTGTAGTAGGATGCTCTGGTAGTGCTCTGCCAGGGGATTTAGGGACATCGGGGAAGTCCTATCTCAGATATGAGAACCTGCTCTACAAATGAAGAACAGACATCAATGATTAGGCTGTCAAGAGAAATTTATTTGCTCTCAACAAGATACAATAATTGGAGAGATTTTTTCCCTTTCTGATTTCTCTCATTGATTTGTTTTCTTCTGTGGTGTAAAAAACCTGCTCAGAAAATAACATTTTCCTCTTCCAACAAGTCATTAATTGCTATCTGACTCCGTAGGTAAGAAATGTTAGAAACACCCCTCTAATTAAAAGAGAAAAAAAAAATCCCCCAAATTATATGTAAAGTAAAAGAGAATTAGAAGATAAAGAATTCTTTTCACAAAGCTGAATTTTTATATATTCAGAACAGATTTTGACTTCCTTAGAGTTTGCTAAAAGCATTAGATGAAAATAATCCTCTTTATTTAAAAAACATCTGCTGTAAAGAATTCCTCCTTGAAATGTCACCTTTCATTGCCTGCTGCCATACACATCAACAGCTTCATTTCAGCTCAGGCTGAGGCAAAGAAAAACAAAATGGGAACAGACTCAGGCCCAGTGTGAATGAATGACCTGGACCCTGTTTATTCCTCACTTCTTATCATAGAATCATATAATACCTTAGGTCGGAAAAGACCTTTAAGATCAATGAGTCCAACTGTTAACCTGACACTGCTAAGTCCACCCATAAACCACATCTCTAAGTGCAATGTTTACAGATTTTTTAAATACCTCCAGGATTGGTGACTCCACCACTTCCCTGGGCAGCTTGTTCCAGTGCTTGATAACCCTTTCTGTGAATAAATTTTTCCTCATATCCAGTCTAAATCGCCTCCTTGGCACAGGCTGTCTGATAGGAGTGGGAGGGGGAAGTCTAACAGCTCAAATCTCTCTGTGTGGTGCACCACCTATAGACCTAGCATCCCCTATAGCTGGAGTACCACCTATAGCCCTAGCACTTATAGCCCTGAAGGTGACTTCAGCCTACCACAGCTGTGAGGAAAGGTTTATTCCCACCTGCTGGGTCCAGTCAGCTGCACTGACACCAGCCCTCTTCTTGAAACAGAGCCAGAGGAAAGAAGTTGCTCTGTGGTGAATGTGTTAATGCTGTTGGAAATGAAGCAAAGGAGCATGACAGAGGCTGGAGGCTGTTTGGGAAGGAATGCAAGAGTCTTTTTGGGTTCCTTGTGGCCTGAGCCTGTGGAAAAGGAGATGGACACAGAGAAAGCTGAGGATCTGCTGTATTCTGTGCTTGTTGAGGATGTACTATTTGAGTGATTTGGGCCATCCAGTTCAGAATGCAATCTTTGCTTCAATTACTGTTTCCTCATTAGGGTTATGTTCTTGGCTTCATCCTTTTTGTGGGCGTAGGATTGTAGAAGACACATCCTCTCATTCTCTGTACCGCAGATGATGAACTGATCCATGTGAGTTGTGGGGTGTTGGTAATGGGGGAAGCGCCCTTTTCTGAGCACACATAGAAACTGTGGGAGATGCTGGAGGACCAACAGCTCTTAAGTATGACTCATCTATGACCTTTTTACAAAGTGGACAGGTTAGTTATTACCCAAACTGGATGAGATAATTATGCGGAGACATCATACCTTCTGTCTGTCTTGAACTGAATGCTGCATTGACTATGTACTTGAATAGGTGGCAAAGGGAGTTTTTGGCCTAATGCCATGCTTTTAACATAAATACTGATAACACCAGGGAAGTTTAAAAAATATAGGAGAGTGATGATTTGGTGATGTTGTTTAAAATGCACAGGAAAACTGACCTGAGCAAGCCTAGGCTAGCTACACTAACATTACCTGTCCAACAAACCTGATGTTTTCCTTTGTGATTACTGGTTTGGAAAGTGATGGTAATTGCAGGATTGCAGTTTACCTACAGCTTTGAAAGCCTTTATATAACATAGAATGAATTCTAATTTAAAAATTAAAAATTTCACAATACCAGTGAAGCATATATTAAATGAGTTAAGAATAGACTAACTGGCATATTACAAATAAGGCTGTCCTTTGTGAGGAAATGTTATTCTAAGGCTTGTGTTTATAAATATCTGCCTTAGATCTAGCACAATCGACAATGTCTGTGTGACTTGGAGCAAAAAATTACTGCTGAACGCATTTGCTCCAAGGACTGAAGAAGACTAAGTAATCATCAAGACAAGACCGTCCCACACTGGAATTTGGTTTGCTTGATAAGCAATCGACAAAGGCAGGGCATTCACATGCTGGACTGTGAAAGGCAGGCTATTAAGTAGAGAGCATATCCTGGAAAGAGCAGCTGTGAAAAGAAGCTAGTGATAGTATCCCTTTAACTTGGCATGAATGGCCAGAATGAGAGTAAAGAGGAAGGATTATGTGATCATTGAGTTTATACACACAAAGAAGTTGTAGCAGAGTGCTAGAAAGCTGTTCTTCTGATACCTCCTTTCTCAAAAGAACTTTTTGAACAATGTAAGGGGTACAGAAAAATAAGTTTAGGATCACAGAACACAATTTATAGTGGGAGGCTTAAAAAGACTTGATTAAAGAATGTACCAGGAGGTGATTCCTCATGAATATGCAGGTTTCTCTTGTGGGTGGGGATAATGAATACTACAGTCACTGATGTATTATTAGTGGTGAAAGACTTAACAAATATCAGTGGCTGGCAGCAGAATCTGGAGAGGCACCTGCAAACATGAAATAGCCACCATTTTTGATGTCATATTGGAACAAATTATTGAAGAAGGCATAGACTTCTCTCTTAACACATTCAGCTCAAGCCTGGATGCCTTTCTGGAAGAAAAGCTTTAGCCAAATAAGTGATTTGGCTTAATACAGAAATAAGTGGATGAAATGTAAGGTCTTTTGATATCTTGCAGGTCAAATTAGATGATGTAATGGTCCCTATTGACACACAACTCTATTGAGTCTCTGAAAAGGCCGTTACCCAACATGTTCTAGCAGTTCAGTGTAGACAAGACAGTCTGGACTGAAGCACACACCAGGAACCAGTACTTTTAAGCAGTTTTGCAGGGTTCCTTTTAATTATAAAATAAAAAGCATTGGTTCAGAATAGGAGAAATGCCAAACTGGCCTTAAAGAACAAATGACCTTCTTGGACTGTTTGTCCTTGGCAGGCTTATAATAATGCCTAAATAACAAGTAAGGTGTTGTCTGGTCAGGGAGCAACTGAAAGCTACTGCTGCTTTTCTGAAGTAGTTTTCATTTTGTTCTTCCAACTTAACCTTTTTCAGTCAAGTCTGTTGTGGCTTGTTCCTGAGCATATGAGAAAACAATTATGCCATATTTCTCATGCCAAGACAAAATGTTCACTATTAAAACAGTGTATATTTTGTTCTCCATTCATAAAATCTACCACTTCTCCATGATTGATTCTGCAGATTAGTACAAATACCTGCAGTTTTGGTTTCAAAGAAATTTCTATTTTCTTTCTTGCTTCTTTTTTATATTAATATATGTCTTTTAATAATCTAGTGTAGAAAAATCATAGTGAATCTTTTATTTCGAGTGGCCCCTATAACTGTGCATATGTGACTTTATGTGAATATAAATCCTGTTACATTAGTTATCTTTTAAAAATTATTTTGGCTGTAGCTTTAAGGGGCTGCTCAAGAACAGGGTATAGTGACTTTATAGAGAGCACTTCTGCTGTAGGTTTTACAAGACACAGCCAGCACTGCTGAATACCTAAATTCTGAGGGCCTAGGACTTTCTTAATAAGATTTTTTTGTGGAATACAATTTTTTTCAGGGATTATAAATCTAAATCCTCCATTTATTTTCAGTGTAAATACTAGACTTCTATGTGTAAATAGAGAAATTGACATAACCTTTCTGCCTTTCAACCATCTGCAGATATAAAATGCAAGTGCAGTTACAGCTTTATGTATTGTGCTAGTGTAAAGACTTCACACAAAGGGAGTCCATAGTTCTCCTGCTAATCCAGTTCTTATACAAATCCGTATTTGCTTAGATTTTGCAACTTTACTTAGGAATCTAACTTTCTGTGGAAAAAATAACTCCTTGGCTTTCCTCCAGACTCCAACTCCTCTAACCAGTGTTTCTGTCTGCAAGTTTCATGCAGTATATTCTTTAGGCAAATCTGAGTGCACAAACAGAAATGCCCACTGATGCCAGTGACCCATTACGGTCTGTCTGACATGGCTGAGCCATTTCACATGACTGCAAGTATCTGGTGGGTTATTATTAGAGACCCCAAACAATCCTCAAATGTAAATGCCTGCAGATTTTAATGTCTGATTCTTTTTAGACACCTGACTGAATAAACAGTTCAGTTGTCAGAGGTCAGGAGCTTTTGCACCTCCAGTTGGTGTTAATGTGGCAAAACAAGCTCTACGTATTTGCAAAGCAAGCCTTCAGTTCCTCTGCCATGCTGTTTATAGCAGCAATGCTTGCATATGGTGATTCTTCTTGTTTTAGAATTTCTATCACAGCAATGATGCTGTGAAGCAAAAATTACACAGAAATCTCAGCCAATGATCTGGTTAGCTGGGAAATCATTTGAATGGTTTGATTGATTTAAACATTGTCTTGAAATAAGGCTTGGTGAGAAAACAATAATAATCTCCCCCTCACACACACAGCAGGTTCCACTATTCCAGCTAATGTTTTGCCAGGTGCTTTGCTATTTATTACCACTACTGCTGTAGCTCTGGATTCCCCATGTTGTTTAGTTGTCTGGTTTTTTGTTTGTTTGTTTGTTTGTTTCCCCCAATAAAAATTTTGACCTCCAGAGGAGTTCTTAGTAGCAAAGTAAGGGGAATGTATTGAATTGCAAGGTTACTTTTGCCATTTAAGTGCTTACATTGCATTAGTGGTATTCTTGCTGGAACCAAGCACACAAGAACTATCCTACAATTTGTAAACAGCTACTCTCTGAATTTGACATTTTCAAAATATCTTTGCAGCCTGACAAGCAAATAGGTGCATTCTACAAGGATTCTTGAAGACTGACAATGAACACAAGGTGGAGGGAGGTCGTCACTGGTATCTCAGGCAAGCTAATGGAGACAAATAACAGATGAGGCCTCTGTGCCTTACAAGGATAACCCTACTTGGGTGTACTGCCTTTTCCTTATTTTGAGAAAGTTAGACCTGGAATGGCTCCCATTCCCTGTTCTGTGACACTAGTTCTCTTTTATTGAGCTCTTGTTTTTAAGTATAATGAAAATGATGTCCCTTATTTTGTTCCTCCTATATGCTGGTGCAATATGTGTTATTTAGAAATGCTGTACTTCATTTGTCTGTCACATATAAGTATATGAAAAAAGAACAAAGATAAATGACAGGCAGGGGAGAGAGGGCAGTAATTGAACAATATTTATTTTTCCTGCCTCAATCCCATCAAGGGATGTGTTTTCCTCCCTATTATGTGTATTTTACTTTTCTCCATACAGTAGAGTGTATGTTCACGCATTAAGAAAAATACATATATGACCTAGAGGCGTACGTGGCAGCAAGTCAGAAATAATTTAGTCATGAGATCATCTTTGAAGAGAAGTACATTGCCACTGGAAAATGTTCTGGTGGTATTATGAAAACACTAATGCATTTGTATTAAAAGATGCATTGCATTATTGTGATAATATAGAGTAGTTAATATGTTAGTAAGCATATGGATAAGAAATAACGAAAATTAGGAAGTGACATGTTGCCAACAGCTGCTGATGAAGTTAGACTTGGACTAAGACTAAAAATGACTTTGACAGCACATTTCATTTACATGAGTGCTAAATTAATCACTGCCCTTAGCTAATGCATTTAACAGAATTTGTGACAACATGGATGAAACCTAGATTCCTTTGTGGTTTTTTTCTTCCTTGCATTTACATGGAAAAATGTATTATGTCACCCTAAACTCTCAGCTCATCCACTGTGCGATGCCAAAGGACTTACAGAATATTCATCCCACTTTCTCCAGGCAGTTATCTACCAACTTTTACATGCTTCCTTACTGATGAAAGTAATATACTAGTCACTTCGTAATTTCTTGTTTGTAATTCTAGAAACACCATGAGGAATACTGAAAGAAATAAATGCAGAAAGGAACCTAAATTAGGATAAGAGAACATGAATTGTGTTCTTTAAAACAGTCGTATGAGATGGCAAGGCAGTAGAATATAGCATGGTATAAGGCCATTTTGCAAGAGGAAGAATTACATTCAACCTGCAATATCCTGTGTGGAAATAAGATATCTAAATATATCATGTTACATGCATCTGTATGAATAGTATCATTGTACTATTAAGGTAAAGGGTGAAATTTGGTCAAAACTACAACTATAAAGTTGCATAGGTTCTGTCTATATTAGCAAGGGGCAGGGACCAATGCACATGCTGCTTGCTGGATCTGCAGTGTGAGGCAGTTGGTGCTACAACCTCACAACACACTTGAGGAATTTTTTTATCATTATTATTTCAGACTAACTTCAGACTAGTCCCAGAGACTGAATGCTGGAGCTGCTGGAGTACATTAGGGGTGGTCCTGCAGTTCATCTTTCAGTTTAATTTCACCTGAAAGAAATCCAGTTTGTGCATGCCAACTCTACTAACTTCACCATACAAACTGATGCACCATGTGCATGAAAGTACAAGGGGAATTGCTTCAAAGTTGTAAATGTGTTCATTAAGAGCAAAAGCATGACTTGATCTATTTATGACTATGATACAAGGGAATGTAGTGCTTGCAAGTAGCAAAACCCTATATCCTTTAATGTGCAGGAGGCATTTTTAAATCAATGTCAAACATTATGATTTCAGAGGTACAACAAGCTTACCACTTCTGATGTGTTCACATAGTGGCCTGTGGCTATGTGGAAAAAAGACTTGTTAAGGTTTGCAGTCTTATGCTGTCAATTCTGTCAGTTACAGAACTGCTTTTTGTAATGCTACTTAAAACAATGAACCTCAGTAAAATGCGCTTGAATCTTAAATATATTAATTCAGAAGTATCTAAAAAACAGCTAAATGCTGAGCTATCCAACTTCAGGCTGTAACTTATGGCAGGTGTGCTTAGGTGGGGCTTGACAAACTCCAGCTTGTCCCGTTTGCACTCCAGGCTGTTGCACATCCACCTCGGAGGCAGACGGTTTCCTCAGCTCTGGAGGGGCCTTACTCCTTCAACATGAATAGTTTGGCTGGTTACAAAACTGTCCCAAACTGCATGGTCTTTGAGTCAAAACTGGCTCAAGTTCAACAGCCTCGGAGCTTGGGATGGGCAGGGTGGGTTAGGGCTTATCTGCACCTGGGTGGGTAGGTACGCTCCTCGGCATGGCGATACCCAGCCAGGGGATCAGGGTTCCCAAAACTACCAACAAAAAACTAGTTTGCAAAGACAGTGCTGTTTAGTAGATCAGAGGTTTGGGTTTGGTTTTTTTTCCACTGAACAGAAGATGTTGTGGTTGTTATGTCCCTGGGTGCCCCCACTGACCTGACTGTCCCTGCACAGCCTCCAAGGGCTCCTCCCACCTTGCCCAGGACCCAGGACCCCATGTCAGCCCCTCGGGGCTGTCAGCCCCTGTCCCAGTGACATGGCAGCCGGGGTCATCTCCCGGCTCCCCCGGGTCTGGCCTA
>NW_010333725.1:34515-46510 GCF_000700745.2 Antrostomus carolinensis
TGGCAGCAGGGCTCATCTCCAGCCCCCCGGGGATCTGCCCTCCCCAGCCATGGGCTCTCCAAGCCAGGCCCACTCATGGGCCCATGTCACCAGGGAGGTGCCCGATGCCTGGGGCTGGGGCTGCCCCGGTGCCTCTCGGCTGCCCTGCTCCTGGCTGGGGCTGGGATGGGCCCTGGCTGCCAGACCCTGCCCTGAGCCACCATGGGGAGCCCCCACTGCCTCCAGGGAGCCCTTGGCCCCTGTGGGGCCCTGGCAGTTGTGGTAAGATGAGCTGTAGTTCTGGATAATATTTTCAAATCACAGATTTTACATAAGCATTAAATACTGTCCTTCAGCTCATTGAAAAATAAAGAGTAGGACAGGGCTGTAGGTTTGCATGTGTCCCTATCTCTGTATGCGTGCAGAATGTGGAGCCAGATGGTGACTATAAAAGGCAGAAATAAATAGACCTCAGGTGTGTAAAGTCTTTTCTTTTAGCAATTCAGAAGCAGGTTGAGTTGTGGGCAGCTTAAGGTACTAAACCTTAAGCTCAGAGAACAAGGCTGGAGGACATGAACCAACCTCATAAGTGCAAACATGCACAGGGTATGTGCTTTCTATATTTTGAGTGCTGCGCCTGGTAATGTAGTGATGGACTAAGGAAACAGTCACACCTTCACCCAGTCAAGAGTATCTTTGTTATCATGATGATGAAGTTTGGACAGGGTTGAGAAGCTACCGTTTTCCTAAAGCTCAGGAGAGCCCACTTTGTGGTGTGACCATGGACCAAACAACTCCAAATGAAGGTCAAGGTAGGAGATATCTATATATATGTGTGTGTGTGTGTGTGTGTGCAACATCTAAATATGACACTGTAAATATGTTATTGGACTCTTGCAGATAAATATACAACAGCAGCAAAATACAGAAATAACTAATGGACAATATTAGGCCCATAGCTTCTAGTGACAAATATGCATGATATTGACTCTATTTCTTAGTATTCTTAAAGTGTCTTTCATGTGAATTTAATGCTTCATTCACAAGCTGCACGTTATTCCATTTTTGAATCTTGACTGATAACTGTAAATGACAGTACACCTGGTCTAGTGGAAGGGTGTCCCTGCTGGTGGCAGAGGGGTTGGCAGATGATCTTTAAGGTCCCTTCCAACTCTAACCATTCTATGATTCTATGATTCTATATATGTATACAGTGATTGTAGGAGTCATAGAATCATTTTGGTTGGAAAAAACTTTTAAGAATCAAATCAGTTTAAGTTTTCCTGCAGTCCCTAGACCAGAATTTGGACTGGCATTTCACAGAGCAGCAAAACCAAAGTGCAGGAAAGCAAGGGCAATATGCTTCAGCATTTCACTTGGTAATCTTGCCGACACTCCTTTAATTTTCTCCCAGTTCCTCCTCTAACTTCAGCTGTCTTGTTTTGTTCAAGGCTTAACCTGTTTTACAGTGCTTCTACCCTCCCTTATTCCCAGAAGGATATGCATCCTTGATAAAGTATTTCCTGCATACAAAATATTTGCAAATAGTTTTGGGACCCTTTAGAGTGAAAATATTTGAATGACAGCTGTTTTAACTCATCTGTAATTTGCTTCTTAAAAGCAAACATATTCTAATCTGTGCAATGTTGTACAAAAAAAGGTTTTACGATAATCATAGTAGATTACCTAATCAAGATTGATTACCTAAGGAAAATTAAACCAGTGTGTATTATTAAATAACAGTTCATATTCATTTTATTTGGCCTTTCAGATAGTGTCTCTATGCAGTGCTCTAGGGTTGGGTTTTTTACATTCCTGTAGTTCATCATCAGTTCTACACCACAGTTTTCATTAAGCTCTTAAAAAGAATATATAAAAAGATGAGTAATTCTAAAGTCAAAGCATCAAACAAGTCAAGTTTAGAGTAAGTTATTTCAAATAGAAATTAGACATATGCAGGATCTCTGTGCAACTATAGAAAAACACCAACAAGTTGCAGAAGCTACTATTTTCTGTTTATTTTCAAGATATCTGTACATAGTGAAAGTGGGAGATGATTGGTAATTTTTATACTTTTTCAGAACAGAAATTGCTCATATCTTATTAACATTTGTCCATAGGTAAATTGTGGTTGAATTTTAAAATTAAAATATTTTTTGTTTAGGATCAGGATGACGAGGCTGATGAAACCTTATTTTGACTTCTCAACGAAGTGCTGGGCTGACAGAACCTGGTCTCATGCATAACTTCAATCACCCAGACACTTGTTGGGAAAACAACATGGTGATGCACAAGTCATCCATCAGGTTCCTGAAGCACATTGAGGACCACTTCCTCTTACAGATGCTGGACATGCCAACAAGGAGCAATGCTTTGCTAGATTTACTGCTTCACACACTGACTTACTTGACAACATAACTTCTAATGTTAGCCTTGGATACAACATTGTGGAATCTAAAACTCTACTGAACACGCTGAAGAGCAGTAGTAGGACAATGACCTCGGATTTTAGAAGAGCCAGCTTCAATATGCTCTGAGCCCAGTTGTGAGGGGTTCCATGAGAAGCACCCATGGAGGGCAAAGTTTCCCCTCTGAAACCTGACTGTTCTATGCTTCTGTGTTTGTTAAAATTCATCAGTGTAATACACTGTATTCTGTGATGCTATGTACGATAGACCAGCACCTTGTGTTTCTTCTGTGCAGAGGAGACCATTTCTCTTCCCATCTACAAACTGTCAGAAAATTATGTCTGATATGAGGTGGATTCATTACTAGGTCAGCTGAATTTCTAGAACTTACAATGAAGATAATGAAACAAAGAGTGGCATCACTCATAAATCCCGTCTATATATATTTCAGGCAGGTAAACAGTGAAAAGGAATTTTTGATTTAAGGACAGTGATGACCCAGGACCAAATAGTTACAAGCTGGCTTTAGGAGGGTAGCTTCTGGAACAACCTTCCCACAATAATGAGATCTACAAGTCTCATTATATATAGATATAGTTAGTTATTTTTATTTATTTTTAAAAATAATTGTATGACATATCTGCCCATAAAGGCAAAGAATTAGACTCTAGGACCCAGCAAGTTCTTTCCATTCTTGTGTGCGAAGTTAGCAAATATATTATTAAGACTATAATATATATTAAAATTGTATTCAGAGCTATTGAAAAATCAGAGCCAAAAATTAAGTCATTTCTGAATACTGTCTAGCAGCAAAAAAATACAATAATTTAGCATATATCTGAGTACATGCCACTGAAGGAAGAAGTTATGAAAAATTTAAGGGAGAAGATTTATCTATCTGTGGAGTGTCCTGTTTCTGCAGCATGGAATAAAAGAAGGAAACTTTTGCCATGAGACCAACTGACAGCTGCTACCAGAGGTACCTAAAGGAACTACTTGTGGATCTTCCTTTGCTCAAGGGCACATGTGAAAATGTATGTGCAATTTGTGCTTTTAGTTTTTACCAATGTGTATAACTGTCCAGAGAAAAAAGGTTTTTGATACCTCTAAAATTGTCCAGTCAATTGAAGATTCACCTGCATTCCCATGGATTTAAAATCAGCTTAACAATTCATAATGTACTTTTAGGCACAGAGCATTAGCACCATTTTTCCTGTTTTCTTTGTATCTCTGAAGCAAAATAAAAAGAAGGACCTCTGTTCTGGGAGGGTACAGAGAATGACTAAAGGATTTCCCTTGTAGAAAATGCTCTCTCTCCCTGCTGTTGCCTGTCCTCTGTTTGGAAGGTAGTGTTGCTGTTGGAGAAGAGTTGCTGCAGGGAACAGTGAGCTCTGAAATCCCGTGCCTTGTCCTGGAGAGTGGGAATTGGCCTCAACGCAAACACGAGGAAGCTCCCCTGCATGCAGAGGGACTACTGCTGACGGACATTACGTGCTACCTAAAGAAGGCTACAATTGCTCATAGCAGTACTGGAGCAAATTAGTAATCTCTTGTGGCTGAGGAAAAATCATACTCAGATGAGAAATGCTGTAATTTAGAGAACTGATACATTTACAGTTTATATTTCCCTGCTGTTTTACATGATTTAACACTGTTCAGTGCCAGTGAAATTAGAGCATGGGACAAAGGAGAGGAATCATTATTCTGCTTTATTTTAAAAGTGCCCATTGAATGCTGTAGCTGTGATGATCAGTCAAGTATCTACAAATCAGATAAGAAGCAATAAAATAAAGGACCATGATGTTAACAGGATTGAGGAATGGGCCCATGAGAATCTCATGAAATTCACAAGACCAAGTGCAAGGTCCTGCACTTGGGTGAGGGCAATCACCAATATCACTATAGGCTAGGGGAAGAAGGGGATGGAGGCAGCCCTGCAGAGAAGGACTTGGGGATAGTGGTGGATGAAAAATTGGATGTGAGCTGGCAATGTGCACTTGCAGCCCAGAGATCAAATCATATCCTGGACTGCATCAAAAGAAGTGTGGCCAGCAAGTCAAGGGAGTTGATTCTGTCCCTCTACTCTGCTCTGGTGAGACCCCACCTGGACTACTCTGTTCTGCTCTGGGATTCCCAGTACAAGAAAGACATGGACCTGCTGGAGCAGGTCCAGAGGAGGGCCACAAAAATGGGTGGAACACCTCTCCTCTGAAGAAAGGCTGAGAGAGTTGAGTTTATTCAGTCTGGAGAAGAGAAAGCTCTGGGGAGACATCGCAGCCTTTCAATAAGGGGGCTTATAAAAAAGACACATAAATGCTTTTTACCAAGGCCTGTAGTGACAGGACAAGGGTTAGCAGTTTTAAACAAGAAGAAGGTAGATTTAGATTGGACATAAGGAAGATATTTTTTACAATGAGAGTGGTGAGACACTGGAACAGGTTGCCCAGAGAAGTTGTGGATGCCCCATCATTGTAAGTGTTCAAGATCAGGTTGGCTGGGGCTCTGAGCAACCTGATGTAGTTAAAGATGTCCCTGCCCATGGCAGGGGGGTTGGTCTAGATGACCTTTAAAGGTCCCTTCCAACCCAAACCATTCTATGATTCTAAGATATATGACTTGACTCCCTTATTTATTTCATTACTATTTTCAGGAAGGTTTACTTTTCAGCATTAAGAACTTTGAAGACTGTGTAGAAGAAGAACATAAGAAAAATAAAAGACTCTTTTACACAATAGACAACCCAGTATGGTAAATAATAGACTACAAACTACAAAGAAGGAATAGAAATTTATTTCACTTTATTAAATACTCTGGATACAAGTAGTGAAGCTTGCTACATTTGCATTGTAATAATCTTGTTAATAGTATAATGATGAATATTAATGTCTTCTGCCTATTAATATAATGCAGATTAATGCAAATATAATAATGGATGGGATAAAAGATTGCCCATGCTCACTGATACTTGCGTCAGATGAGACCACAAACAATGCAATTGCAGCCTTGGCTGATCTCTGACACTCATAAAGAGCTGACGTAGAAACTGATGCAAAGGTGGCATCAATCACAGTTACAGATGTTGTGTTACAATGAAAAGAGGAGAGAGTAGATCAGAAAAATGATTGTGCAAGTTGCAGCGTGAAGGAGTGGCACTAAGTCTCTGTCTCCTGAAGATAACTTTTGATCTAGAAATGGAAAAGTTTTAAGTCTGTTAAGCAGAAAGGGGATGTTGCCCTATGATCTGTTTCTGCAGGTCTAACATCTGAAGCATTTCTTAAAAATCCTTAGTGAAATGCACACAGACAAAAATGGGATTTTAATAAATAATTTAGCTGTTTTTAAGAGAATTTATGTTCTTTTTCTAAGCCATTTCCAACTTTATAAAGAGTTTAACCTTGTGTTTGCTTGAGTATGCTGTATCGTTCTTTATCCATGCACTTGTATGACAGAACTATGGCCAGGCAAAGCTGAGGAATTAGGTTATATTGCCTATTTGGAGGGAAAAGGTCCAAAACATGAGTGTGTACTGCCTGAACTTGTATATTTCTCACATTGACACGGGTATAAATGCCTAGGGGTTACGGCACATGTTGTGACAAGCCCAGGGAGCCTGGGTGCTGGTTTTGCCAGGTCCTGGAAAGGCATCTCCTCTGTCGGGCCCAAATCAATCCTGCTCCTGTAAGATGCAGGTGGCAGTGAGACTGCTAACTCTGGGCAGTCTCCTCGCCTAATCACACCTGGGTAGCAGATGTTATTGCTGGACTCTCTACTGGCTATAGATCCATCAAATTAAAAATGGGACGTGATACCCCGCTCCAAGGCAACTGACGACTTTGACTACCAAAGCTGTATGCCAATAAATACTATACAGTGAAAGAGTGATTTTTTTCCCCCCTTCCTAAGAACTAAAAGACTATTTTACCACCATTAATTTAAAGGAATATTACTTCAAACTGCATCCCTTGGAGACAGACTTTAGAGGTCACACATTTAAAAAATGACACTAAAGATAAATAGACCTATTTATTTTCCCCCTGAGGTCTGCTCACAAAACTTTATAATTTGTATAATTCTTTGTACTATTATTTGTGAATCATTCATTGAAAAGCTTGTATTGTATATGTGTCTGTATAACTTCACGGCCTTTTCACACAGAGATGCTACTGTTGTTGGTTTGTTGGTTGTTGACTTTGTCTTTCAACTTTGAATAGAGAAATTCTGAATAAGATATAAGCATTTGATTCTTCTGTGGTTTTGTGGGGGGAAAAAAAAGACAGCATTTCAAGCTATTTTTAAAGAAAAGACACACAATTTCTGTGTCTGGAAAAGGCTATATGGTTCTTATTATCTAATGACCTGGAGCAATATTTTAAAGACAAATAATAAGCTCTTAACGGTAACATATTGTGGACAGTCTGGTTGTTACCTAAATTCCCCAAGTTGCATTAGACTCTATTTGACTTTGTTTAGGCTTTGGGTCTATTGCATTAGCAATGAAACAGTTACTTTAGCATTTCCTTTTGCAGCTTTGCCTTACAATCTATGTGAAATCCAGATGTACGTGTTTTCTTCCAAAGAGTTACCTTGGGATACAAAATCACTGCTAATGAATCTGAATGTGTTGGATCAGGTCCCAGTCCAACTCTCTGGGAAACCCAAATTCCATTACCTCAAAAAACTGAGCCCAAAATACATTAAAAACACTTTTTATGCCAAATAACCATGCTTATTGATCATAACAGAATCTATTGCTTTTTCTTGACAGGAAAAGTTAACAGAGTTGAGACAGTGGTATAATAAATTGACTATTTATCTAGTATTTTAGCTCATTTTTTTTCTGTCTCTACATTTACGAAATAGTTAGGAAAAAATAGACAAAAAAAACCTGTCCTGGACTGAAGATTTTGTAAGACAAATTTTATCTCTTTATGCTCTAGAAAGCTTTTTATCCCCACCAAGTTCTTGTTTAGACTTCTGAAAATAGATCCTTACAATGGAAAACTTGACAAAATGATATCTATTTTAAGGCACTGCTGATGTAGTGTTATATTGAAATTTGTTTTAAAAAACATAATAATTTAAAACAGAGATGCAGAAGGTAAAGCTAAAGATAAGTCACTTAATACTTTCTGACTGAATTATACAGAGGTGACAGTAAACTTCCCCTCCTTTTCTGCACTTGTCCCCTTTGTGACCGTTATTTAAAATTTTGCTATTTCTGTTTTGATCATGATGAGCAACTCTGTTGCTGGTTCTATAGTACTAAAGACCCTTTTCAAAGAAGAACTGCTGAAGAGTCAGCTTCTTGCGGTTAGCAGAGGCAAAACTTCAGAGTGTGATTAAACTCTAGCCCAGGCTCAGTGTATAGGGCTGACCTGCTCCTCTGCCTCCCTTCCGATATTATTGTATTTACAAACTGTCTAAAGATCAGTTTTTCAAGTAATATTTTCCAGAGCAGAAAAAACACACCAGCTTAAAAGGCATACTGAGCATCTTCTTTAACAGTTCTAGGGTAACAGTATCGTTTAGTACTTGATGGGAAGAGGTTCATGGTGAGCATCTCTATATCTTTCAGAACAAATTCCTTAATTTATCTAGTACCATATGCACAGTTACTGGTTATGCAACTGTCCAGTCAACCAATCACTTCTTTACCTTCCAATTCTATTAACCTGCCTCACACCTCCTATGGGCAATCACAGGATTTTACTATAAAACATATTAAGTCACTGCAGATTTGTTATCAGTTCCAGTAAGCTAGCAACATTACAATTTTGATCTTTATTTTTCTCCATGATGTTAAACTATTCATTGCACCCCTGTGGAAATAAAAAGCCAAAGGCCAGATCAAATGATCTTCTTAATCCAATGAAATTTAGAGACCCCAAGGCCTTTTCTACCTACAAGTGCAAAAAAGAGTGATACATACAAAATAACAACCTTTCTCTTTATGAGTCTTCTTTTCAGGACCAAATTGCAATATTTTTCCACTTCTGGCATTGTAGGAATTATAGTGGAACTGTGTGAATGTCCCAAGAAAAGAAGAGTTTACAGTATTTCACGCAGGACTAAAAGGCAGAGGCAAAAGTTAAATGAAACAGGTTTGAACTGACCAGATGACTTTCACAGTATTGTCCAACACTAGAGTGTTAATTTTTTGACTCACAAAAGTGAAGTCAAACATTGAGACATCAGTTTCCAAGAAAACAATTTGGGAAGAACAAGGTTTTTAATTTACCCATTCTATGTCCTGAATAAAGCCTTGATTTTTTTGGCAGGTGACTAATATGAGAGTGAAGGGAGAAAAAATGATGAAAAGAAGGAGAGAGAGAGAGAATCTTTCCTGTTTGAAAAATCTTTGAAAGATTTGCTTGATTCCTATGTAGAATAGGAAGGATTTTTAAAATTATTTCTTTGAATTTTGAGTTCTTTGCGTTCTGAGTTCTTTGATTATACCCAGTTTGATTTCATTGTGTGTTATTTTAAAATTAGGTGATGCTATATGCAAGTTTCTGCACTTCACACTGGAATTCTTCAAGAATAAAGTTAACATCCAAGACAGATTATTAGCTTTTAGTGAAGAAAATAATTTATTTCTTAGTCTTTCTTTCCTCCTACATCTTTGAGATTATTTCCAATTACTCTGTCAAGATACTGTGTTTCTTTTCTGGAGAGCAGAGACAATGAATCAATATGATGAATGAATACTATATAAACTCTTGTTGACTGTGAGGCTATGGGATCAGGAACTGTATTTTGTGCTTTTGTCATGCCCAGCAAATTGCTTGGAAATGTCTTTATTGAAGAGGACGAAATTAAAAACAGTATATAAAATAGAAGCAGAAAATTAAAAACAAGGTTGAAACACAGCACTGTAAGGATTTAATAAACTTATTTTAGGTTTGTGAAAAGTTACCTTTTCTGTGACTAGTCATATGACTGAAATTAGACTCATTAATATGAAAGATTCTGTATTTGTTACTCACTTATTGCAACAAAAAGGGGCAATTTTATAATACAATGTTAAATATGTACCTAAAGCTTAGTTTAACTTGCAATGTCTCTTTGCAAATAGATTTTTCCTAGAAGCAGCATATTGATTATTTTCACACCTAATCGGTATTAAAGGACTTGGCAACATTAAGACTGTTGACTGTACAATTAGTTTCATTTTCTTACCAGTAATTAGCGTAGTATATTAATTTTAATTTCTCATCGCTAATTCTTTTTAAAGATGTGAGTGCATACTTCATCTGGGAAGAGAAGGATACGTGGCACTAATGAAATGTATAGTCTGGAAATGATGTAGAGTACATTTTGTAATGTATGTGTTAAACTTCTGCAAGATACATAGTTCCTACTCTTGAAATAACTATGGAAAAGAATGCACAACTAGTTGAAGATTTTAAGGTGAAGATAAGAATAAAAAAGTTCACACCTTTTAGCTGAAATACACCTCTAAGTGCTTTTTTATACAAGCAAATTTTAGAGCTTTCTTAATTTCCTTCAAGATAAATTTCTTAAAGGCAAAGGAAAACGAGAGGTAGCATGACTATGTTGTGAGGTCTCAGGACTGAAAAGGCTTAGTATGGATTGCTGCACCTCCAGCTTTCAACCATCTGCTCCAGTGCCTGTGAGCTACTGGTCAGTTTGCCTCTGAACAGCAGATTGTACCAGGGCATGGATCTTATTTAGCAGAAATTTATGGAGTGTTCCTGATAACAGAAATAAAGGAATGTCTAAGGTAGACATATGAAGAAACTGTTGGGGCTGCAGTCTGAATGGAGAAACTCCTTCAGCTGCCTTATTCAGCTTCTGGATCTTTCTCTAAAAAGGTAACAAAAAGTGACCTGTCTTTGGCAGTCATAAAGAGGAATAGATAGAGCATAAACTGACTTCGTCTGTAGTGTGCTGCTGCTTTTTTGCTCAACCTCTAAATGCTGCTCAAAATAAAGTGGCTCTACTGAATTCCAGCATAAGAATTCCACACAGCTCTGTGGCAACTGGATGGAAATTTGTCAATAACTTATTTTTAATTTTTAGAAGTCCAGGGTCAGGGGGAGCATATCAGTAAATTCTTTGAGAAGTTTAATTATTCTGGTCCCAAGTCCTGTGTCTGGTCCTTGCAAGAAACCCTGGAGCTCTGAGTTCCCTAATAGTTGGAGAAGAAACATGGCTTTTGTTGTCTAGCAGAAGACCCTTGCTGGTTTTTCATTCAAAGGCTGTAGGATTCCAAAGCAATTTCCATTTCACTGTGTGAGTCATATGTAAGGAACAGGCTTGTTGCCTAACACTTGGAAGTAGCCTTGCAGTAGCAGCAGTGGGAAAATTATTTTGGTGAAAGTTAAGAAGAAAGATAAGAAACCCATGAATTTTATGAACTACGAAGGATAAACTGTAAAATTTAGTTTTAACCAGGAGTACTGATACCAGCAAACCTGATAACAAATCCTGTGTTTTTCATAGATGGAAATAGTAGTCCTTAAGGTAGACATTTCCAGTTATTAATGGCTCTCAAAAGCTACTGCTCATCAGCATGCTTTAATGGAGGAGACACAGGCAGTTGAATGGCAGGTTTGCTTTGGGTCAGAGTGCTCTGAGGTGGGGAAGTAGGAAGGAAAGACTACTAGAGATCTGTCACTACCTATATGGCTTTGTTGGGTGCTGAAAGCTGTACATTAGTGAAAAAATTTAGATTTGCTTGGATGAGTAAAAAGTGTTGTTTTATTTACCACTTAAAATGCTAGGAACTGAAGGGAGAAATTAATAAAACATACATTTGGAGGAAGAATAGAGTCCTAGGGAAATACTGGTTTTCCAAGATCATAGGCTTCTAATCTCTTTTCCATTACCATGGTGGTCTGGTTTGCAGAGATAATCATAGAGTCATAGTGGTTGGAAAAGACCTTTAAGATCATGAAGTCCAACCATAAACCAGACACGACCCGTTCCATGTCCCTAAGCACCTTGTCTACCTGTCTTTTCAAAATGCCTTCAGGGATGGTGATTCCACCACTTCCCTGGGCAGCCTGTTCCAGTGCTTGACTACCCTTTGAGTGAAGAAGTCTTTCCTAATATCAAATCTAAACCTCCCCTGGGGCAACTTGAGGCCACTTCCTCTCATTCTATTTCTTGTTACTTGGGAGAAGAGACTGACACCCACCTCTCCACAACCTCCTTTCAGGTAGCTATAGAGAGCAAGAAGGGCTACCCTCAGCCTCTTTTTCTCCAGACTAAACAACCCCAACTCCCTCAGCTGCTCCTTGTAAGACCTGTTCTCCAGGCTCTTCACTGTCTTGGTTGCCCTTCTTTGGACCCGCTCCAGCACATCACTGTCTTTCTTGTGGCCCAAAACTGAACACAGCACTCAAGGTGTGGCCTCACCAGTGCCGATGACAGGGGGAGAATCACTTCCTAGTCCTGCTGACCACATTATTTCTGATACAAGCCAGGATGCTCATGGCCTTCTTGGCCACCTGGGTCCACTGCTGGCTCACGTTCAGCCAGCTATCGACCAGCACCCCCAGGTCCTTTTCTGCCGGGCAGCTTTCCAGCCACTCCTCCCCAAGCCTGTAGCGTTGCATGGGGTTGTTGTGACCCAGGTGCAG